>NW_020448252.1:464165-523397 GCF_003343035.1 Apteryx rowi
AAAAAAGAAAAAAGAAAGATAGAGTTGTATTTACTTGTTCTAAGTTGAATTGTACTCTCTGGCAAAGCAATTTTGACAAGAATGCAAATGGGGAAGCCGAGAAAGTTATTTAATAGGCCTTACCTTTGAACAAACTGCTGCCTGCTGCCCATGTAATTGGGCTCTGCGGGAAAATTGTCTGTCTGTGAAAGAGAAGGAAAAAAATACGTATAGTTGTACACTGGACAAATCTCCTGCAGAGCAACAAGATTTCCTAGAGGAGAAATGATTAATAATTCAAAAATTCCCTTAATCTTCAGATTTGTACATTTTAATTAAATTGGAAAATGCTGGCATGTAATTATGTGCTCAGAACAATTAAATGATTCCGGTCCACAAATTACCTGCTAAAGTAAACAATGAGGCTCCAGTAAGTGGCATTCTCTGTTAGCAACCTGACAGATGACACTGTTTATGTTTTTTCATTAGTTAGATATTAAGACTGATGGTTATTGAAAATGAGAGAAAAAAATTACTTTTGCATATTACAAAAGTGAATTATTCAATAATACTAATTTTTAATCATAATTACATCATCTGCTGGGATTCTGAGGCCCTTACTGCTGTAATACAGTTTCATATATTATTATATTATTTTTGAATTGCAAAAACAACAACAACAAAATTAAGAATGTTTGTGGCTTATTAGCTCTTTTTTTTAAATGCTACTGGAAAAGTGTAAGTGTTAAAATATTTGTTTTTTTCTCTCTTTAATTTTCATCAGTATTAATAGCTGTATCTGAACAATGCAAACCACATGCAAACAAGAACATTAAATGATTGTTATAGACAAGTAGTTTTTAAAAAGAAGATACTTATAYTAATTCTGTCATGAGTGTATTTTTAGCAGCATGAGCTAAGTAACTGTAGAGGCAGAAGTATTTACAGCATCCAGACCAACATGGAGTTCTGCCAAAGGGAACTGAATTCCCCTTGTGTCATCAGCTAAAGTTCTTTTGGGAGAAAGAGAGACTGAATCTTTCACAAAACTCCATATACTGTACATTCATACACGTCACTTCTTGCAGCTGACCTAGTGACAGAGCTTCTACTGTTTTCTGCATCACTTCATATCACGCCATTATGCTTCGCAGCAGCTCTGAGTTTTGCAACAGCACCTAGCATGTAAGTCGCAGTAACAGAGGCAACACTCAATTAATGGAGCAGAAGGTCCAAGGTAAGGTTTAATGTTGCACAACAAGTGTTTACATAAATGACTGGTCTCTTAGATATCTGTTTTCCCTGCCACTCCCAACTTCATTTTTTAGCTTTGGTTTGTTTGTTTGTTTGTTTGTTGTTTGTTTTAATAGGCAGATAGTAATTGGAAATATTTACTACTAATTGCATGGTTAGACTATTGGAGCTTGGAAAAGGTGTATGAAGTTACATCTGAAATTTAATACTCAGTGCTGATCGCAAARGAAAATAGGTAGCTACCTGCCATTCTTAACATATATACAAAATAGACTTGTTTATATACCATGGATAACTTGTGTAATATAGGAAAGGGTCAGAAGATAAATAATTATCTTCTATTCTGCATTTATGAAGTGTATTTGCACTGTGCTTTCTTCTTACTGCTGGTTAAATCTTTTGGCACAAAATTAGAATTATAACACACTTTGTKTTTCATTTTGAAGCAGATTCTAATTTAAGCTGTGCAGTTCACGTCATTGTATAACTCATTACAAAAAAACCCCCTGATATTTCATCTGTGAGATTTCTTTTTATGATAAACTGTATGACAGAATTGGATTTTTACTCTTCTGTTTTTTACATTGGCATAAAACACCTATGCTTAGGATTCTAAATGATATTTTATCAGATCAAAATTGCACATAATTTTGAAATCTGAGTATTTATGCATAACTAGAGACTTGGATCTGAGCAGGATTAAAAGGTGAGGACATAACAAATTCTTAAATAGTGCCTAAGAAAAGCAAACAACGCTCTAGATTACAGAAGGAGAATTCTGGAGATAAGGGTCTTCAAACCCAATATTTTGCCACTGCTTTTCCAAGTCAGCTTTCCAGAAGTATTCATAATTTCATCTATAGATATGCAAAAATAAATACTTCAGCATTCTTATAATACATGCAGTCACTTAAATGTGACACATCATACCACATATTTCAGAAGCACCCCATATTCTTTCTCTGTCTCAAATTATAAACTAGTATTGCTGCTGTATGCAGTGAATCCACAGCTTATAAACATACAATCTATACAATACCCAAAAGCCACCATACTTTTCAACCCATATAAACCTATATGATGACAGAACTCACTTCTGTTGTCTAGGTTCTATTATCTCACTGCAGCTGCCCAGGAAAACTAACCTCATGCTTTTACTTACGTAAGTAAGAAATCTGCCTCCTCCTAAAAGCAACTACCTCTAGAATCATTGTTTCCATTCTCTGTGTCATTGTCAGGCAAAATGCCTGTCTTTTCATCAATTTTCTGCCATCTAATTAGGAGACCTAAGTCTGACTTTTGCCCTGGAAATAGTTATAGCACCTCCTTAAAATATACTTCTATTATATGGTTTGCTAATGACTTCTCTGTCAGCTGGACTGCGGTGAGCACTGGCCACACTTTTCATTTCCACTTTGCCATAGCAATAAAAACATCTGGCACACCCTGGACTATTAAAGATTTACATTCTAAAATAGAAATTGTAAGAGAGTCTTAGTTGCAGTCCTAACAATGGGAGCTGCTTCTGAGAAATTCTGTATTCAATGGTAATTATTAATGGCCTTTAACTCAATAATAATTGGACCAATTTTCTTCATATTGTATTTTGCAGCAAAACAAACAGTTGGGTGCCATCTTACAGTGAGTTCATTGCTACAAAAGAACAAATGTAAATACTTGATAACTACGTACAGCTGCAGAGCTCAGTGTTCTTTTCCTTCTGTTCTCAAAGCATTAAGCCTTCTCCTRTGAACTATGAAAATATCATGTTTGTGATCAGCAGTAACCAGGCACTCTGAGATCTAGGCAGCAGAGAGACAATTGCTTCATTTATAATAATATATGTATAAAAATGGGGATAATAAACAAACATTTAATTTTAAGGCTAGGCAGTTTAGAAAGGCAAGCATCTGATTCTCAATGGATTACAGAGATATATGAATATCTAACTCCCTTAAACTCTTTCTTTTTTCTTTTTTTTCTTTTTTTTTCCATCTCAGTTGAAGTGAGAGGTCATATACTTAATTTTTTTACACTTTAACATGTATGGAAGTGATGTTACACATTTCAGCTCATTCATTAATTGTATCTCTTTTCCCTACATAACTGTAATTCTACGAAATGAGTGCTAGTTTAAACACTTATCAACAACAAATAAACTCTTTGTTCTCTGAGAATCCAGCCGTTTCCAGGAAATCAGAACCATGTCTCTATGTTCGTCTACAGTATGAATGTCTATACTCTACGCTAAATTAAGAAAGCTCTTACATGTAACAGATTCACCTATCCAGTTTTAAGGTGGGTTTCAGTTCACCTACACATAGCCATCTAAGTTATTTACCTACTGAAAGCTAATCAGCTACGTGCCCTTGGTAAGCACTGGAGACATAGGTGCCTACAGACGATTCATTATACTACAGGCATCTATCTTTAGGTATGCACTGCTCTCTGCAGATGATTTTCTCTGCCCAGTAACTAGGGGGGGGGGGAATCTAGATGACCAGCAAGATGCTCAATTTAATGGCTAAAATTAAGTGAGATGCACCCTACCATAACTGAATTACACGAGGAACTATCATCACTTGAGAAATAACCAGAAATTACTCAAATGTCAACACTATTACCATCCTGAAGAACAAAACAAAACAACACTCCCCCCAAAGAAAACCCCCAGAAACAGTCCAGCTCTAGAAGTCATTGGAGTTCATTGGTAAAAGACATATTTTCTGTCTCTGTGATTCAAACTTGAGGGCTGGAATGGGAATTAGGTCAACCCTGATTAAGACACAAGTTCTTTAGAAGTAAGAAAACATACTGAAACAAATGGGTCCCTAAAACAAAAGCAAAAGTTGAATAGGAATTGTCTACTGCCCTGGTTAGATACTGGAAAAATAAAAGGTCTGTGATATTAACCTCCTAGAGAGGAGGTCCTGTTTTTTTTGGTTCATTTTCACAGGTTAGTGGAACTAGTTCATTTTCAATGAGAGTACGCTGTTAAATCATTAAACAAACATACCTTTTCACAGTTCCTATGACAGCCCCCTAAAAAAAACTTTCCATACATCTGTCTTAATATGTGACTACAGAGTAAATCTGAAATGTTAAGAACACTAACATACTGCTATGTTGCAGAAAAGTTCATGAGGATTTTAGTACACATGCGGAATACAGCTTGCTTAGAAGGATGGAGATTATAAAAACGCCTTTTTGAAAGAGACTAGAACTCTCATAAACAGTTCAGAAGCCACCAAAATTTGAAAAGGTTACTGCCTTTTAGAAAATATATTACAGCTTAACGATGTTACATTTTTTGTCTAGATGTTGAGGAGGGGGAAAGGAAAAATACAGGCAAATTAAACCTGCACAAAATACAATTTTGCTGGTATGAGGTCTTCAGATGTGACAATTTAATTGCTATAGTCTAATAATATGACTTGAAGAATGAAGTATTGGTCAATGTTTGCATGAACAACATTTAGAACAGATCCTTCAACTATTGTGCTATTGTCAACTGTCTAGAAAACCATTTATTCTATTATACAGGCTAGTGTTTGAATATCAAGAAGACACCAGGGGCTTTGGTAAACCTCTATTTACGAACAGTTATTGTTGAGTGTTGCTTGCATATTTGGAATTTGGAATGTTGAATTTTATAAACTCAAAATCAAAGAACACAAAAGTTTGAAAGTCAACTGACAAGGTTCTAGTAATTAGTTCTAGAATGGCTGTGTTTTCCAAAAGTTTAATTTGGAGAAAGGGAAATGAAAATTATGATCAAAACCACAGTAACAGAAATAACTCCCTGGTAATATCCATTAGCCTTAAATAATCTCATAATAAAATAAATGGAAGCTGCATCCTTGGAAACAGTTCAACAGTTAGTTGAACTAATCTGGACAAAGTGTTACACAATGAACTATAGGGAACAGAGTTTTGTTTTGTTTTGTTTTGTTTTGTTTTTTAGCAAGGGTCTGCGTTAATATCTCTTTTTTCCCTTTTCTATAAATTCATGTACACAAGGCAAATATGATTACTTTAGCTGATAGGTTCTGATATTTTTAGAGAGGAGTTCCACAAGAGCTCTGGAGATACTGCTTTTTAATTTGTTTGTTTTTTTGTTTCGAAAAGAATGTCAGTATTAAAAGTGCAACCCTGTATTAATCAATCTGATTCCAGGGATTCCGCTATTGCTCAGTGAGACAAAGGTGGAGAATTTCACAAGGCTTCTCCTTCCAGGACTTCCTATATCAAGAAAGCAGTCTGTTAAAATTTAGAAGTTCCTCACTCCTTTTTTTTTTTTCTTTAATTAAAGTCATAGTTACACTGTAATTTTGAAGACTGATAGCCACCTTTAGTTTGTTTCACACAGTTTGAATAGATTTACAGGAAAATAATAAAACAAACAAGTTTCAATTCAATAACTCTCTTTTCTGTGGAAAGTAATTCTGAAAATCAACATGACTGCAAAAAGAGAGAAAGAGAGAGAGGGAGATGGAGAGACGGAAATGCAGTATTTAAGTATTCTTGACAAATTATGCCCAGAAATAATTGTCATATTAGGAAAAGATGTATTCTAAAATGTAGGGGAAAAAAGGACTTAAACATTAATCAGATTTATGAATATTAGGCTACTAGAATATTCATAATTTTTTCTCAGAATTACAAGAACAAGTATCACATTTTCAGAAACRATTCAATGCAACTCTATTTTATGTAGCTGTTCATACCTGAAACTATAATAAAGCAAAATGTCTTTGCTGACTTTTAACTTCTTTTTAATTAAACATAAATGGAGAAAATGAAATGAAACATCTCTCCCCTTTATCAGACTGCCACTTAATATCTAACTCAAGCATCTTCTGTGTCTTTTCTTGAAAAGCCTAATTCCAAGTATTCACCCTTCCCCCATGAAACAAAGAACATATATAATGGCAATCACTTTTCAAGACAAAAGAATTGTATTCTGCCAAATCTAGTTTTGAAAGAGCAGACAATTGTCTTGATTTTGTTAGGAACAGTTTGTGTTCAACATGGTCCAATTTTTCACAAAAGACTGCTCAGTATAAGACTGCTAGTGAGTGTATTTACTTAGCTTGAAGAAGTCGTTTTTGACTTCACCAGACTTTTTCCATTAAGAAAGGGTATTTGACCAACAGCAAAAAAAAGAGCTGGACATAAATTACTAATAAAGTATTCTGCCTATTTGGAGTGCAAAATTTAATAGGTTGTTTTAACAAATCTAGAATGACGATCCTAATATGTGCTGTCCACTCTTTTTCTTATGAAACTGTCTTTGAGACATATTTTATATGACGTACATATTTGGGAAGTTTCACACTTCCTACAAAATATGTATTTTGGTGTTACAAGATTCACAGTGTGTTTACATGAATTTCTTACATGATACATAACATTTTTCGAAAGCACGTTAAAAACACAGGGCTACAAAAAACAGTAGGATGCACAAGGCAATCACCAGCCTGCTGTACTCTCTTGCAGGATGCTCCTGGCTCACGTTTCCTTTCTCCTGCATGAGGAAAGCAGAACTACAGGGGAAAAAGGTTGTGAGCTGTTCAGTCAAATCCACAGAGCAACTTCTGAAAACTGAGACTCAGGGAACAGAATCTGAGGTTCTTTCCTGTAGCTGCAGAAATGAAGATTCTCCCCAAATAGATGCCTAGTTCATGTACTACTTTTTGTTAGCAAGTACCATGATTCATTACTGATTTATTACTTAAGTATTCATTTCAAGGTATTGCAGTAATATATTTCAGTTGTATTTATACTATTGACTTACTAAAAACAATTATTTTCCATTTTTTTTCCAAGAGTTTACTCTGCAGTGCACACGGTACAAAAGAAGACAGAATCCTACTCTGCAGGGATTTAATACAGTACAAGGATTAGAAGGCATAGGGACCAGTCAAGCTTCCTCTCACTTCACCAATGGTTGCACTGAGCCTGAAGGCTGAAGAAGCTAGAAAGGTCACTTTGGTGCGCCATATGTTTTTATGTGGCCCTGGTAAAAAAGGAGGCTTGAAAGTTGATCTAAAGATGTGGAGAGACCAGATCCTGACCAGATTCTTTTATAGGAAATAAAAGATTGAAGCCTTTCAGGAACAATTTCCCTCCAGCCTAACAAAACCCTTCAACTCCTTTGCCAGAGCAGATGCAGGATGTGTATGTGCAGACTTCTTTCTCTAAAAAACATGGGACTAGGAAAAAGTGTGGAAGCTGAAAGCAAATCCCCCTCCTACTGAAAAGAGAATTGAGATTTCCCAGACCTAATTGCTGTTTGTTTCACAATGGAGACTTTTTATTTAGCAGTTTTCTGAGCCTTGGTTTGATTTGCACTGGAGAAACATGAAATATAAGTATCTAATGAAAATGAACACTGTCTGGGAGGGGAATGTGGAAGGTAAGAAAATATGTGTGTAATTGTAATATGACCTGTTGAGATTAACTACTTTTTGGAAAAGGTGCAAGATCAGAACACAGAAAGAGGTGCCAAATATCACACCATATAAAGAGCTCTAGTTGAAAGTACAATAGCTCTGCTTCTGCTATCACAGTGTCAATAAATAAACATAATGAAATTCATGACACATTATTGCATTGCTCTGTATTGCCTCTATTCATTTAAAAAAGATGAACACATTTAAAATAATTCACAACTTGTCAAATGCCTGCGAGCACTGCAGTTAGACTGGTGCTTTAAGAGGGATTTGTGAAGATCTTACAAGAGAGCTTGATTCGACTTATATCAAAGTTAAGATGGAAGTATGGAAAAACAGAACAATAACTCCTTCACTTGATCCTACCACTACAGTTGCATCCAATATATTTACACTGTTCACCAATGATACGTACTTACTGAAGCTACATTGTCAATAAAAACCACATTAAGAACCTTTTGAAAGAACTTCCCTGTCAATTAGACTGCAGATACATTCTATCCCTCCAGTTTTCCTGTCAATTTAATATAGTGGATCATATTAACAGTACTGGCTTGTCAATAAGGCAAATCCAAATCCTATTAATGGAGTTATATTGCCAATATAATCGGCTTCCTATTTATTGAGCTCCCCAGTATTTGGGAAAGCTGTGAAATGGGATTATAAGGTTAGATTACATACATCTGTCTCTATATTATATAAATATTTCAGGAATTGTTTCTTACTGTATGAAAAAAAACACGTTTAATCATTTTTTTCCCATTACGTAAACTTCATACAACAGAACAGTATAATAGTTTACCATCTCTAAGAGAACACTGAATCATTCTCATTTATCATATTATGTTTTTTACTTGTTCTAAGTAACTCTGTAATTTTATAAGACAGTCTACTTGTGTGCCACATACACAGGAGAAGTGCTAAGGGATGTATACACCCCATCCCACCGGCATGAGATAACATCTGCGTCAGAAAAAATAAAATAAAAGAAGTAAAACAAATTTTAGGAACAAAATACAAAGTACTCCACAATTTCAATGCTTATTTAGTCCTTTTATCGTCCTGTGTAATCTTGGTGTAATTKAAGGTTGTAAGTATAATTTTAGTGTAACAGAGACCCCTAGAAATAATTAATAAAAGGTAGTAGTTCGTGCATAAAAAACAGTAAAAGTTCAGCAAGCCTTCTATTTAATAGAAGCCTTAATGAAGTTGAACATTAGTTGCTTTTAACCACATTCAATATTAAATAACTACTTGACTGGATTAGCAGAGTATACAACAGATCATTAAACCTGATTATATTAAAAAAAAAAAAACTTTTGCTAAAAAAAAGAAACAAGAAAAAAAGTAATTGCATTAAAATGTACTGGGCATTCTCTTATCAAATTAACTCTCTGGGTCTAACTTGAAAATATGGATTTAAAAACCATGGTCCAAAATGACAGTTAAAGGTCAATGAATCATGTTGCCGATTATATTTTCTGGTAGCAGATGGGTGCAATGAAACCTAATGATTGAATTTGAAACGCTTTAATGCACCTTTTATCTATGGCTCCCACTATGCTGATTCTACCTTAGTATTCCTACCAGATATTATGTTTACTGCCTAACAGACTCAACTACAATTAGCTAACTAGAGTGAATTCTGCACCCACTTATCACAACTTCCATCTTATTCTAAGAATATCCTACTACAAACTCATAGTAATAATACATCTGGGATAGTGTCTTTGACAGCAATAGTTGCTTGATTTTTCATCCCATTTTTACAAGTAAAATATTAAGTCTAAAAGTTAAGACATAAAAATTAGATGGAGACTTAAAAAAACCCTAGAGCCTTAAAATTTAAGGAGGCAATTGAAGTACTTGTTATAATTTCAAAAATATTTTTTCTCTCTCTTTGTTTACAACCTTTTTCCGTGTGAAAACAACCTTATTTTTTCTTTTCTTTCATACACACAGGTTCCACCACACAATGGTAAGCTCCTGGCAATTTATTTTTAATTTTGAGACATATCCAAAAGCTCTTACTCAGTAGAAATTCCCAGTGAAGCCAGTAAGCATTGTAGAACTTGTCCTATTCTTATGACTGCTGGTTTTCTGAGCAACACATCACAAATGTTTTCTGAGCAGAAAAAAAGTATATAAAAGCTGCAATACTATATGATGGGGAAGAAGATCAAATGATAGCCTTTTAATGTTGACAAACTGTTTTGTATTCATATTTAATGTGGGGAAAACAGAGACACTCAATATTTTAAATCTGTTAAGTTTGTGTTAATATCCATCTACTGTGTTTACCTTATTCTGTCCAACCCATACTCTCACTAAAGGCAACAATAAAACTCCCACAAGCCATGACCTAAGGTCCACCGAAATCAATGGATGTTTTCAAATCGGTTTCTATAGCCCTTGGATCGGTCTGCTTACTTCAGTTACAGGATAAGTGAGTCTTACATTGGGTGCTACATTCCCACAGATACSTATGTTGTATGCTGTAGAAAGCTGCAAAGGAGCAAGAAAAAGATTACAATAGTGAAAGAAAATAAGAAGAATCTCTTAAACATAATATTCCTCTGTTCCTGCATATGGTCTTCTCTATGGACAGCATTTAAACAGATTCATAATGACAGTGACAGGGAAAGGTGATCAGCTAGGGAGCAAACACTGTATTAACGCAAGACTCCAGTTCTGTGTTTCTTTCCTACAGAGGGAAGAAACAGTTAGCAACAAAGATAAAGCAGGACTTGATTCTGAAGCCACACTGCCTGCATAGAAAAAACACTTAAAGAGGGACACTGAAGCTTTCTTCCTAGGTGACAGTCTGGAGAACAGAGGTAAATCCAGATCACCTCTTTTCCTTTAAAGCTGTAACCATACCCCCCACTTCTTTCTAGCAACCTTTCCTGGAAAAGTAATGATTCCTTTCAATTCCTTAGCAATTAGGGGAAAAAAAATCACAGATGCTAGAATCCACTTATTTCCTTCTGTCTAATTTCTTATTTAGGTCATGCAACTCTTTATTTCAACATTCTGTTAAAAAACTCAACAACCTCAACAAGGTATTCTATAAACATTTTGTGACAGGATACAGAGCCCTATTTTCATGCAAATACTTTGGAGTAACTCTTTCCTCTTAGAATTAGAGAAAAACACACCACTAAATATTCTGTCTAAATAATGGTTGAATTTATGGCAGAATAGTAGATCATCAAACTTTGCAGCCTCACATCTCTGTGTAAGGAGATATGCAACTGCAAAATAGTGATGAGTTGATTTATTACTTGTGACATAAGATAAATAATTTAGGCTTGTACAAATTTAGCAAGAAGTTTTGTCCCTAAATATATTTTAAAACAGCAGCAGCCATGTGCCTCCTGTGAGGTACTTCATAAAATGCAAAGTTTGATCTAATACACCGTTAATACAGTAGCAATGGTCAAGTAAGCTTGGACAGAAAAATAAGATCTTTCTGATATAGGCCTTTGTACAACCRTCCTCATCTCGGTCACTTCAGTGACCTACTGAAAAGACTTTATACAGGACTATGTATATTAAGTTGATTCAGAAGATGGAACAAGCAGAGAAAAGAGTTCTTTCTTGATAGAATTATCTCATATAGGACACAATACACTTATCCAGGGATCTCTACAGGCTCAACAAACTCATAGGTGTTTTAGGTGATGGCTTGGACCTGGAAATTTTTAACAGCCTTGTGGAGGGTGGGGGGAGAATATTCTGGTCTACCCTTCTTATTACAGCTTTCCATTTCAGGATTCTGAAACCAGATTCTATTGTTAAAATAAAGAAGATCCACATAAGAAGGGGTTCTCTGTAAAGAGCCTAGGATGAGGAGAAGTCCTCTCGCTGTTCCAAACCAATGTCGGGTTTGCCAACATCTAGGACACTGCTACAGATTTCACCAGAGGTGGAGAGACCGAACATGAATGCTTGTATTTGACTGAGTGGCTAGTTAGAGTACATTAAGTTATGGGTTTGTCTCTATATTTAATTAGCAGGAAGCTCAGCCAGCATGTGAGCACTTTTATCACAGAAAGTAAATGCAACAGCAACTGATTAATGCTCAAAGTTTTGTTTGTTTGTTTGTTTGTTTAATCGTGAACTTTGATAGAAAAGAGTTAAAGCAACCTGCTCTAAATAAGGCTCACATCACAAAAGCCCCAAACCATAGTCAGAGAAAGGAGGGGGAAAACAAAAACAAAACAAAAACTCTTTCTAAGTGCATGTGTGGGGGGGGAGAGCACAAGGTACAGCATAAGAAATTTCAAACAAAAACTCATGCAAAGGGGGAAAAAAAAGTAAGATTGTTCATACTGCTCTTCCTGAATATTCAACCTTATAACGTGTAACACAGACTAATGCTGCTCCCTGCAGGTGGATCATGAGCCCACATTAAGCCGTGCCAACTTCACTGAGACTCAAAATGGAGTGAAATGTTTATCCGCACAAAATGATCTTCAGGACCAGAGTCTGTGCATGCAGTTCTGCTATGCATGCATCCTCAAAACTTTGTTCAGGTAGAAAAGTTCATTAGGGGATGAATTAGATTATTCCCATGGCAAATTATTTGTTTGTATAGGTCCAGGACCTCATCTTGACTTACTGATGTTCCTTCCTAAACAGTCCATTGTGCTTTTGCAAATAAAAYAAGAAACATAAAATATTAAGGGCCAAGCATGGCCTTTAGTTCACACACAAATTTATTAACTTCACCATAAGATTCTAAAAATGGATAAACTTAGGTTTGTTGGTTGTTTTTGTTTAAATCTTCTCAGGCACAAAATAATATAAAGTGCCCTTCTAAAATACACAAAGATCAAGAGCAAAATCAATCACCCTCCATGAAAACAGAATTAGTATCTTACTCTAGGACCTTATGCATCAAGCTTCAGCATAGGTTTCCAAGGTAATGATGTAGAACCCTATTTCTAAAGATTTGTAGAAGAATTGCTGCTTTAACCTTAACCACAGCATAACAAACAGTACTAATATAATGATAATCCAAACTACTAACAACCTTAAGACTGTACAAGGAACAGAGAGATACTGATAGGAATTAATCTGCCATTTTCATACATCTGCCCAAGGGAGGTATTGTAATTGCAAAAATTTACTCTTAGACTGCTGAGACGCATAGTAATTATGTTTTTTTTTTAATAGAAATAGCCACAGGTAGAAACAAATTAGGTTTTGAGAGGGGGAACTGGGCATGCATTCTAACCCAAATTACTATATAATTGTATTTATTATAAAATACTATAGAAAACCTATGGCTCAAAATTTAAATCAGAACAAAACCTTTCCTTTAAATAATCTCTTCTCCTCCAGCTATTCAACATGCATGTCTATTTCTTCATTTACTGGTATCAGCAAGACCAGTATGACTGCAGCAGCTTATCTTTATCTGAAGATCTTTGCCAATACTAGCCAAAATTTCTGAAGCTTATATTTGTTTATAGAAGCAGTTTTCTCTTGCTCTACTTTAATAAAAGTAAAGTAGACTAACAAGTTGGGCAAAATCTGGAAATCTAGTTACTCATTTCTAAGGTTCCTTTCCCAGAATCAAAGCAAAGGAGGATGAAGAAAAGAGGCTCTGTCTCTGTGGTGTACATATTAAATGTATATATTAAGTGAACTGAAATTAAAGTGATCTTCAAAATTCTGGAAGTCTGTTTGAAACAAATGAGCACATAAGAGTCCTTAAAATGAACTATTTTACACTTGTAAGAAACCATTATTTCATTGCAGTCACATTATTGTGATGATGAGACGTATACTGTTGAGGAAGATATATGTAACGATGTCCAATGAATAAATAATAAAATAAATCCATCCAGTTACTTTTGCCTCTTCTAATATTCTATTCAGCTAAGCCTGAAAAGAAGCTACTGGTGTTTTAAACAGACCTAATATATTTAAAGACTTAGACAAAGTGAAGACTATGCTTTGAAGGACATACCATAAAACATTTTGTTTACCTGTATTTTTCACCCTGGAGCTACACAGCTGACTGATATGTTCCTTACCTCAAAGCCAAGGGATGCAAATTACCATGTGCTTTTTAATACCTAATGTTGTTAATAAAAGTGATTGAGTGCTGATTATTTTTACATTTCACATGACTTATACCTCCTCTTCATCATTACTCTCAGTCCTGAAGGCTGACAGTGGGATGCAGAGTTTTAAGCATGATATATAACTTGCACCATAAAACAGAAAATGAGGTCCTTCCTTACCTATACTCTTGCCTCAGGAAGACATGACCACAGAATTTGTCTCTAAACTTGAGGATTTCTAGATTTTTGTATTAAAAGGTGCAGATTGACAGTATCTCCCAAAACACTGTTACACAGCTATGTACAGATCATATATAATATATTAAAAAAATTAGACATGCATTGTTAGCTGGCTGTTTGTCCAGCTAGATAGCTCTTTTGAAACTATGCTGCTTCCACTTCCATATACCTGCACATACACATTCATACATACACAGTTATATTATCTGAAATATAGTCTAGAAATTTAAATAGTTTCTAAGGCTTCCCAATTGCCATTTTAAAAAAGCTGTTAAATTCATTATTTCCCAAGCACTCTAAATTTCACTGTGCTCTTATTGTCATTTGATCCACTGAAATGATGAAGAGATCAGAGAAGAACACACTTGGTACTTTACAGCTGTGGCTGGATAATCTTGCTCATGATCATCAAAGCAGGATTGTTTTTATGATCTTCAAATCTGCATATCAAATTACACAAGTCTATGCAAAAAAGCAAAAAGATATCAAATATTCAGACATCAGGACTATCTCAATAGAGTACTAGAGAATGTAGTTTGAGGCTAAGTGAAATGAACAGCTTTTACAGCTTTGCAATGTTTTTAAAGCAAAGGAGAGAAGCAACACCTAATAAAGACTAACAGATTCTGGGTTGAATTCTGCACATGCTTGCGCATATCAGCAACTCTGCTGCTGTAAGTAATCTATTTAATTCAGTGGTACTATTGACCTAAATTAAAATATTAACTGAATAAGTGTTTGAAGGATCGTGCCCTGTGAGACATAATACTAATGTAATAATGCATACAAAAGAAAGTTAGTTCCTATAGGCCTTGAAATTGCTTGTGTACTGATTAAGGAAATGATCCCGCTCTTTTCAGATTTGTGGAAAAACTATCATATCTCAATAGCAGTAGAAACGAAGTCCAAGTGCTAAATCCAAGGTGCATTATTAAAACTATGTTGTTCTTTCTCTTTTTTAAGTGACCTTTAAAATTTTATAGAATTTAAATACTGGCATTAAGTACTAATGGAAATTTGTTTTGCCCACTTTAGCTCACTTTTTTTATATATTCTTTTTTACTGAATTGTAGCTAAGCAATCTTAACCATAAGCGGTTGCTTAGCAATCAGAAAAGAACTAGGCAGAAATGTAGTAAGTAAAGATACTGACTGACATGTTCTGTGCTTGAATCACAGCATTCATTAAAAACAACAGAATGACACCAACAAAAGTTTAAAACAGAACTCTTAATAAAAGAATACATATAACTGTCTTTAGGAACAAATTATGCATTTGCAAGGTATAAATTGTGATTCATACGTCAGTTCTCTATAAAAATTTTTTAGCTATTATCAAAAATGCATTAAAATCCTTCAAATTTTTGATGAAGCTGTTATTTACCTTTTGTTTTTAATTCAATTGTCAAGTGTGCTTCCAATGATTTTAAAAACAGTATGTACCTACAAAGCAAGCAAGAGTTTATAGCTTTGAAGACCTGAAACTGATTTTTAATGCACCAGCTTTCAAAAAGTACAAAGGCTGCTCTCTGCTGATAAAGACAGTAAACAAGAAATTGTCCTTTAAATGGTCCCTTTAATGTTTTTTCTTTAATTAAAAATCAATCAAAAAAAACCATTGCAACATTAAATAATTAAAATTAAGACATTAAAAATGTTTAAGATTTTTGGCACACTATATTCACACTAGAATGAAAACTTACGATGTTACTTTTGTTTACTTGTGTTATTTTAGACTTTCTTTGCACTGTAAACATTGTTAATCAAGAAACAAAAACACATAAAAGTAGTTTATCGCTGAATACAGTTATTTTTATTGAGTAGAAATGTTAAAAATAAGATGAAATAAAACTGGATGTTATAAAACTACTGAAGTAAAATGTTTTTTTAATACCTCTAGATTATTTTAATATATTCCTTTCCTCTAATCAGACCAAAGCCTATTTATGTAGATTAGTTACATCTACAGTCTCATTTATCCAACCTGTATTTATCCTTTGATCACAAAGCTTGTTAACTTAAATGGCCTTTTATTGTTATGATTCGTTTTCCCATAATTATGCAGTTTAACTGTCTGATTTTTTTTTGAATAAATATATGCAAACACGCCAATCATATTCAACAGTGCTATGCTAGATGCTCAATGAACTGTAAGAGCCATTTCAATACAATAAAACTGCCTGGAAGCATTCCAGGGCAAGGACTGCAAATATCAGTAATCATAGTGTCACTAGAACTAGTACAGGCAAATATAAGCGTGTCACATATATATCAATAGATTGTCTGAAACACTGCCTGAAACTAATTTCGCATGTCTGTCACTGAAAGAACGCACAATGCATCGATCAGAGGTCCCACCCACACAACGGAAATTATGCGTTTGTATCTTCTAACAATACTTTTCCTTTTACCTTTGGAGTCCTCCTTTGCCATGCATTGGAGCCTGCAGCACACAGCAAGGAACATGGATACCATTAGAAACTTTTATTATTATTATTATTATTATTATTATTATTATTATGGGTAAAAGTATTTTATGAACCAGAGAAACTCTGGTCTGATACAGAAGTGGCAAAAGCACTAGAAAGGTCTATGGTTAATGTGAAATATGGTATTCACCTGAAGGATTTTACTCATCCAGCTATCCTTTAACATGTTAAATTGACAGTAGATAGCATGGGACTGATTATCTTTAGAGCTGAAAGAGGAAATATCCCCCCATTGCATGAAAGTGAGATGCGGATGGATCTTTATGCTGTCCTTCTGTGCAAATCACACTAATAATTGGTTAAAACAATTCAATAATGTCTTTTCTTTATATGTGCAGAGACTCCTCAATTTTGAGGAGATGTCCCCAGAACAAAAAAAAAAAGAGGCATCTCCTCATTTTAAGTAAGAGATGAACTGTTCTTATGCTATTCCTTCTGCAAAGGTAACACCAATAACTCCTTGAAGCAATTCAGTAAAGAGATGCTTCTCTTGTGACCTTAACAAGCAACAATTGTATGCAGCAGCCTTTGGGATTTAGCTAGAAATATATGACTGCTTAAGGAGGTTATATAAAGCACTGTCTAATATCCTAATTAACAGGAACATTCATACGTATTTGCTTGTTCTTGAATGCAGTACTTAATACTATTTTATATAAAATTCTTAATAATGTTTTTTGACTCATAGAATTGACAGCAATTAATCCAGAATCTTCTGTAAAAAAAAAAGTCTGTGGCAAAATAAAAAATAAAGGTTGCACTAAAAAGACCATGACAGATGTATTAGGAGGGCTTAGAATGCACCCTGGCTAAGATTTATGTCAGGATGTATACTACTCAGTTATATCCCATCATATCAGCAAAAGCCACACCAACTAGTTAATCTCCCTGTTTTCCCCTTAAAAACATAAGTGAAACAAAGCCCTTAAATGTTTCTTATTCAAAAAAACTTTTCCCTGAAATGATTTTGTCACTCTCTTCCTAGTACTTTTTTTCTTTTTTCTTTTTTCTTTTTTTTGAGTGTGTGTGTTTAGGTAAGAGCCCACAGTCCCCTGAGAGTTTTACTTTTTGCCTATATTCTTGAACCCTTTAGCATTAATTTCACAACTTCTCTTCTTACAGCTGAAGAAGTGATACAATTGAACATATAAAGCGCTCAGGCTATCTGCTGCAAAAATTTGTCCCAGCCATTCTACTCTGGCCTTTTGACATCAAAGGATTGCTTCTATACTTTTAAAGATAAAAACAGAGCTGTGTTTCTGCTCCAGTCAACAAATCATTGTTTAAGTTCCTTTCACAGAAAATTTTTACCTGTTGGGAAATACTGGTACTAGCAGCAAAATGTCTTTTCTTTTTATGTTCAGGCACTCCTCAATCTTGAGGAGGTATCTCTAGACTGCTGCCATGAATCCTATATGCTTTCTTCAGAAAGAAAACAAAAACTCAAATACATGCACACTTATATAGATTGAATGTCCTGGTAACAAAACCTAAAACTAATTTTGTGAGGCATTTTAACTTTTGCAGGAATATTAAAGGAAAGAAAAATTAAGCAGGATTTAAAAAAAAAAACATAAATGTAAATATTGCCTGGTAAGTTAACATTTCCTGAAGAGGAAGATGATGAAAAAGAAGAAAATTTGCTGCAAACAAATAAGAAATGTTCCGTTTAAAAACAAATCTCAACTGGTTTACAGCCAAAATTTTGTGACTTGGGCAAAAATTCTTTTTTGTGACATTTTTGTCTCATTAGAGAAGCAAGTTTGTATCTATGATTTCTTTACTTCCAAATGATATTTGCAAATAATTCACATGTACCTAATGATGATTTACCATGTAACAGTATTTGTTGAATCTTAAGAATAATGGTGTATTCTGTACACTTTTTAAAATATATGAAAATAATATGTTCAGCAAAATGTTCAATGGAGTCTTTGATTTCTTCATTCAGCTGCACACCTGCTCATGTTACTGTTCAAATTGTATCTATAAAATCTTCTAAAATCCAGTCTCCTCAACTGTTGTTTGTAAAGAAGCTGTAAAAAAAATCACAAAAGGCTGAAGTCTAAAAACAAAGACCCACTTTATCCCACTATTCTGAGCTGCATTCAGTAAAAATCTTGGTCACAATTTGGTCCTGAACCATTGAAATCAGTGATGAAGTCAAAATTATGCTATTGACAGAAATAGGAGTAGGCCTGTGACTTTGCGTCCATGTGGGGAAGGATAACAGAAACTTGGCCATTTTATTATTATAAGACAACTCATCAAAGGATCAGTTGTACAAATTACACTGGTGATTGCACATTCACATGAATTTTCCCATTTAAGACTTAGCAGTGAAAGTGAGCACCAACATGAGGAAAGTTCAACTTTAAGTGCTGTTAAGAGCTGTGGTCCAGTATATAATGCATGACTTGACTCGTATCTTTTATTTTAACTGCACTAACTTTCTTCAGCCCTTAGACTTCTCCTTTAGAAGGCAGCAAATTCTATGAAGACATTATTATTCTTAGTTTATTGCTTAATGACAATTTATATTCTAGCAACATCATTTTCTTTCTTATAATACCAGTATTTCCTACTTCAACCTCTTAAATTGTCTTTCCCTCTGTTAGAATTTTTTATTGCTTAATCCTATAGCATACTGAGCATTTGGAGCTCATATGAACCTCTGCATATCAGGAATGATCCTTTTGAATGGCATTGCTATAAACCATACCGATAAGAAGATCAATACCCAGTTCAGCAGTTGCAATGTAAACTAGGAGCCCAGTCCTGCCTCCTCTGCTTATTTCAGCAGCCAGGGTGGATACCATAGGGAGCTGTAAATTGTCGGATCTGGTCCTAAAATGTATGCACTTTGTGTCATAGTTTTATGCAGTGTATCTTGAAAAAAAAGAAGTAATACTTTGCAAAAAAACATAGAAAAAGTCCATCTTGCAATTCTTACACAGCCAACCCTGGTATTGACTTCAATAAACAAGTAAACCTAAAGCTACAGAACTATGTAACACATTTAACACATTTAAAGGAATTATTTCACAAGACATATAACCTTACCACACAGATTTGAAAAACTATCATAATACACCTTAGCCAGGTGGTTCCAAAATATCATCAGATGACAAGTTATTGTCTTTAGTTATGGGCCTAGAACATGTAGCTGGGAAATCCTAAATTTGGGGAATTATAATGTACAAACCTGTGAACCTGCAAATGTGCAGAACTCCCCCATCCTCCCTTCGGTGTGTAACGTTAACTTCTACCAGCTCTACTGAGAAAAAGTAACATTCCTCATTTGCAGAAGAAGAGATGACAATCAAAATCGATACATCTTTTGAGACAGGAGTTTAAAACACTGAGAACAAATGCAACTTCTGTAAGCAAAGCTGGTTCTTCTCATATTGCAGCAGCTGCACTCTTCTTTCTGCAAATCCTGACCACTGAAATTTCTGAGCAGAAGTTTCTCAAGGCAAACCATGGAAGAATAGTATATCTAATAAAGAACAGCATGAATATAGTTTATGTTTTTTATTTCCCCTGAAGACTGTATTTTCTTAGATACTACTAGACACCTGACGATGAGGCTGCACTGGGACTTGGCAGTAATCTGTTGACACATCATAAACATCAGGTGCCTGAAGTGTTAAGAGTGATCTGTACTTTATCTTAAAATGCTACAGGACTGCTTACTACTGTAAATGTGGTGATTGCCAGCTTGAGAGCTTCTTGTAACACGTTTTGTCTCTTTTTGTTGTTGTTTAATAAAAGCCGTGACCACTGTTTCCATTATATTCACTCCTGTCTCATTCCTGATATATTTGCAAATCTCTCCACACTGCATCACAAGTATAATAATAAATAATCTCTAGGATTATCAGTATGACTTGCATATGTAAACAGTTTTCTTACACTTTAAAGAATCAGTTTCTAGAACCTATTTATTTAAAGAGCCTGCTTGTTTTCCTTTATCCATCCACACTTTTATTTGCTGGAAACTTGAAGGAAAAGAAACGGTGGCTTGTTCTAAAGAAAGACTTTCCTATGTTAACATGAACTGATTAACACAGAACTTTTTAATAGGAGTGATATGAACATATACGCATATGTTTATACATGATATTGTGTTTTATGTCTGCTTCTTCAAACACAGAGCAAAATCCTGTTTCTCTTAGTCAGGTGAGTAGGCCAGCTTGATTTACTCGCCAAAATGAGATGAACAGAATTTGCCTGGTAGTCTTTAAAGTCTAGAATCAATAAAAAAAATCTTCTTTCAGTCATGTAGAAATTCCATTGTCTCCTGCTTTCTCCTTTTTCCCCAGTGAAAATGTCTATTTTGGATCTTAAGTGATTCAAAGCTTCCAAAGAATTTTGAGTCTGGCAATGAGGACTACATAGCACGGGTTTATATTTAAATATTTTTTAGCTGAATTGCCCTTTGGAAGTACTGTTTCTAAAATATGCTTAGAATATGATTGCTGAAGTTAAAAACAATGAAACGTGCTAATGTGTAGTTGTTGTTCTAACTTCTCAGCTCATTGTTAAACACTGTTCTTTGTATACACCAACCTTAAGTGTAGACTAAATCACAAATGGCCTGATTTTCAGAGGCCCGAAGCACTTGCCAGTCTCTTGTATCAATAAATGCTCGAAGTATTCAGTGTCCTTAGCTATTTATCCAAACTTCTATATGTATATAGCATATGCATATTTAAATCACTGAATTACTATACCAAAGAACTTCATTGTTTCATATAAGTGACATATAAAGCCATCACAAACGCTAAAAAGGAGTAAAAAAATAAGTTGTTAAAACTTGTGACTAAGGTATAACAGAAGTCACTTAAAGAGAGACAAGATTACATTGCTCTTATACATAATCAGGCTGTATTTTATTCAGCTGCTGGTCTGTTTAGGTCAGCCTGAAACCCATAGTCACTAAGTAGCACTTTACTCCACAGGTATTCATTGATTTTAATTGAGCTATCTGTAGGATAAAATACTATTCAGCAGAAATAAGGGAATCATACCTTATTGACTTTACTGGTTCTTACCGCAAAGCAGAAAAAGTGTTATGCACTCCTAATAAGAGTGAGAAAATCTGGATCTTACTGAGAAAGCAATTATTTATTTGATTTTAAATATTTATAGAATCAGTTGAATGTACTAAGTAATACAGCAGATTTAAAATATATATATATATAAAATTTTTAATAACAATCTCCTGCTAGAGAACTCTGCCGTTAAATACTTGCTGAGAAAATGAGAGTGAAGGAAATCAGTTCAGTTGTATGAATTATATAGTGTGGGATTATTGTGGTTCAGTAATATTTCTGAAAAAAATAAAATGAATATTCGCTAGAGAACACTTACACAATTGTTTAGCTCTGCCTTACTGAAGTAATGAAGAAAACTGCTTTTTGGAATTGATTAATGAAAGGAGATGATACAGCAGCTGTTTGGATTTATATCTTTTTTTTCTGCTGGCTGTACCTTTGATTCCTAACTGAGCAATTTACTCTTCCAGAAACAGGTTTCCTGAAGCGATTAAGGATATATTAGATCCAGAGAGAGGACTCATCACTTACTCTTTCTCTATAAGTTTGCAGTTTGAATTTTACGTGATCTAGAAGTACAGTACCAGACACAAAGTAGCATCTATGTTCTAAGTGCAAATTTTATATAAAATTTACTCTAGGGATATGGAGATGTAGAATATAAAATATATTTTAATAATACAAAAGTATAGTGAAGAGGATCAGATTTCTCCACCTAACTACTTTAATTCTGGGTCTTTCCTAAGTAGAGCCCAACTACTGTATGTCATATGGTGTATTTGTTCTTTGAATATAATTACAAAATACACTGTTAATAGTATGTTCAAAGGGGTGTTCACTAGTGAAAAATGAGTGTTTCCTAATCTACTGGTTAAACCATCTAAATATCCAAAACACTCTGTGTAGATACTAAGGGAAAGCAAAAAAATAAAATATTAGATATACCAGTATGTGCTAGGAGGAATTATGGTTAACATTTGCTACGGTTGCCATATCGAAAACTCTTATAGAAACCACAACACACCTTTTTAAGGGAGGAAATTCCTCTTTTAGCTTTATATAGATCTCAGGAAAAAAAAAATCATGATTGATATTATACAGTGAACACTGTAAAAAAGGAATCATAATTTCCATAGGGATTTTACACTACAGTTGAATCTTTACTACTCAGTAGCATCAATACATGAATTAATTGCTTTATATAGACATTACATGGTTGTAGGAAAGTATAATTTTCTATCTTTTAGTAACTAGTACACTCATCACTTGGGAAAAAAAAGAAAAAAAAAAGAAAAAGCATTCTGACCACTCCATTTTACAGTAGAAAAGTTGACATTACTTAAACAAGTGTCATTGAAAATTATTTGTCTTTTAAAGCATGAATTATAAATCAAATTATCTTCAGTTGTGCCCTAACCTAAACTCCTTCCTGAAGTGTCACTGTTTGTTAAAATCTATTTCAGATTTTAAGTATTGCTCTACTCACCTAATTGATAGCAACACAAATTCATGACAGGCATAAAATGAAATTGTTTCTGTGACACAACTCAATAAATAGTGGGTTGAGGATTAGTTCACAGTGACATTGTACAGACAGCTTTTTTTTTTTAATTTTATCATAAATATTCAACTTACGGACAATCAATTGCTAGAATTTTGGTTACTTAACTTGCCAATTACTAGTGGCTACTTCTATTTAGTTTATAAAATTAGATGCAGCTGGCAACTAGAACATTCGATGTTCACAYGCTGCACAGTATGATAACTCAAAGGTATTATGAATTTTCTTTTGATACATCAAGTGTCTACAGTGCAACTTCTTTCCCACTAGCTGCGTACACAAAATGAGTCTGTGTCACTTCTCATACACTCAGCTCATTCCCCTATGACTCAAAACAGCATATTAGGAGAACCACAGGACAGAACAGATACGACATTTCAAATATATTTAACAGTCATTATCCAGAGCCTGCATTCAATCCAAACATTAACAGAACATACCTGTAGTATTTGAACATTAAGATGCATTAATCATGAAGTAATACTTTATATTAAATCAACTGGAGCCAAATTCTGCCCTCACTTTCAGTCTGCAAGTTCACTGCTCTGGAATATGTCTTCTGAGTTTGCACTTTAAACTATCTGCTAAAAATTAAAATGGTCCAAATGCTGCCATTTCTCACATTCATAAAAGTCAGTAAGACAGTGTGGATATAACTGACAGCAGAATGCAGCCTAGCTGTAATTTCTGAGCTTTGGTAGAAAACAGAGCATGTAAGTCTTTCACTATAAAGCAATAATCAATATTGATTCAGGCTACTGGAAATCTGACTAGTTGTTTTGCTGTTTTATGACAGGATGTGAGTTTTGTTAACCTTTGGGGGTAGGAGGGAATCACCACATACATTTTTTTCTACTTGACTAAGCAAAATTTTCAACGCTGAAGGTTTGGTTGTTTATGGGGAGAGGAGGAGGCAATGGGGCCCCAATGATACTGTTCTGTGTCAAAAATAAATATTTATGTATATATATTCTGAAGAAGGAAATTAAAAAAACTTTTAAAAACATACACCTTGGAAAGATAGCTCATATTTACATACAGGACTGGAGGGCTATAATACACTGTTGCAATAGATGTCCTCAGTGTGTAAAGTTTCTCCCATGTTCTGTTAGTTACTGCAGATGACATGACTGCTTCAGATACGCCCTCCCCCTTCTCCACCCCAAATCAAAGTAAAGCAAAATCTGTAGATGATCCCAACTCTGTCTGATGATTTTCTGGGAAAATACCCCAAAGTGCCCCAAATGCATGAAATGCCTGCCYGCACTCTCACATGCACCTCTTTTACAGTGCTGTAACTCCATTTATTTCAGGGCAGATTTACTTTTGAGTCACACAGGAAACACCAGTGTGACTGCAGAAGCAGACCCACCAGTGTGATCTGCTTCCGCTTTTATTTTTTCAAGTCCACCTCTCTCAAGTGACTTGTGTTGGTCCCTTCAGTGGTGCCTTACAGCAGATTTCACTGCAGACAAAATGTAAAGTTAAACCAGCGTCTAAAGTGAGGTCCAGGGTATTCTAAAAGTCTCCTACCTGAATTATGGACATCCGGCTCGGGGGAGCCTCGCTGGCGTTAGTCCCTTGCCCTGTGAAGCTGGCGTGGCAGCCCACATGTCCCTGGGGTACAGTCAGGTTGTTGGAGGCGGGCTTCAGGTACATCACCTCAGACCTGGGAGAGCTGAGGGGCAGGCGGGTCTGGTAATCAAAGTACATGGGTGAGGTGGCCAGGGATGGGCTGCTCACCACGTTCATGACATTGAGGGGGCCCCGGCTGTCCTCGCCCTCACTGGGCACCAGCATAATGTCATTCTTGCTGATCTTCTTCTTCTTGCCCTTGCCCCCTCCACTGCTACTGCCTCCTCCTCCCCCGCCACTGCCTCCCCCTCCTCCCAGCTGAGGGTGGCTATACTCGGCAATGCGACAATTATAGGTGCGGATCTCCTTGTTCTCTCGCTTGCACTTCACGGCAATAGTGATCATGGCAGCCAGCAAGATGATGGAGACAGTGCTCAGGGTCACGATCAGGGGCAGTGACAAGTCCCAGTGTGGTCGCCGATGCTGCTCACCATTCACCTGCGGCTCGCCAGCCTCGGGCAGGGGCCCAGCCAAGGCCCTGACAATGAGCTTGGCCACTGCGGAAAGGCTGGGCTTGCCATGGTCACTGACTTTTACCACCAGCTCAGCCACAGGGCTGAGCTCCTCCCAGTACGGGTGCAAGGTGCGTATCTCACCACTAGTTGGGTCCATCTCAAAGAGGTGCTCCTCATTGCCTTCCACAATCTCATACGTGAGGCGCCCGCTCTCTCCAAAGTCACTGTCTAGGGCACGGACGGTGCCCACAGGGTAGCCCACACCAGCGTTGCGAGGCACCTGCAGCTCGGCGGTGTCATTGATGAGGGCGGGCAGGACAATGAGAGGTGCATTGTCGTTGACATCTAGCACAGTGACACGTACCGTGGCATTACTCTCACGGTGGGGCGAACCTGAGTCCTTGGCCAGCACATGAAACTCAAAGTGCTTGGTCTGCTCATAGTTGAAGCTCCTCAAGGCATAGATAGCACCATTTGTGGGGTTGACAGAGACGTAGGTGTAGATGGAGACATCGCCAACGTGCCCAGGCAGGATGGAGTAAGAGACTGTCCCGTTTTGGCCCAGATCAGGGTCCTGGGCCAAGACAGAGCCCAGGTACTCTCCGGGGATGTTATTTTCAGGCACCTGCAGMACATAGAGGCTCTTACTGAAGTGGGGAGGGTTGTCATTCTCGTCAA
This sequence comes from Apteryx rowi, assembly GCF_003343035.1. NCBI lineage: Eukaryota > Metazoa > Chordata > Aves > Apterygiformes > Apterygidae > Apteryx > Apteryx rowi. The sequence continues at coordinate 490,048 of NW_020448252.1, forward strand.
GGATTCGGACAGAGAAGGACTTGGTGGAGTTGAGTGGGGGGTTGCCCCCATCACGGGCTACGATGGTCACGTTGTACTCATCCTGTGCCTCACGGTCCAGAGGCCGGTCAGTGACCACAGTGTAGAAATTGTCATAGTTCTCCTCCAGGGCAAAGGGGACGGCACCGGGCCCGCCGCCACCRCCCAGCACCCTGCACTGGAGCTGTCCATTCTTGCCTGAGTCACGGTCGGTGACCCGCACCAGGGCGATGACAGTGCCTGGAGGGGCAGCCTCGCTCAGTGCTCCCTGGCGAACGGAGACAAAGCCGATGGTGGGTGCATTGTCATTGCGGTCGATGAGGCGGACAGTGACCTTGCAGTGTGCAGGGATAGGATTGGGCCCGAGGTCTCGGGCCTGGACGTCAATCTCAATRAGGCCGTTCTCCTCATAGTCCAGGTTGCCCTTGACACGGATAAGGCCACTCTGCGGGTCGATGCTGAAGAGATCACGGACACGTTCGGGCGCGTAGCCACTAAATGAGTAGAGCACCTCCCCGTTGGTGCCCTCGTCGGCATCGGTGGCATTGAGGTCGATGACGGCAGTGCCCAGTGGCGCGTTCTCTGGTAGCTCCACCACATAGGAAGCAGCCTCAAAAATGGGGCTGTTATCATTGGAGTCAATAAGGCGCACATTGATCTGCACGGTGCCCGAGCGCGGTGGGTCACCACCATCCAGCGCGGTCAGTACCAGGGTGTGGTGGCTCTGCTCCTCACGGTCTAAAGGCTTCTGGATGACCAGCTCTGGGAACTTTGTGCCATCTCCGCGGGACTTCACGTCGAGGGAGAAGAGGCCGTAGTCATCACGGGTGAGCAGGTAGGTGCGCAGCCCATTGTCCCCAGCATCTGGATCATGGGCACTGGTGAGGGGGAAGCGGGTGCCCGGTGCAGCATTTTCCGAGATGTCCATGTCCACCTGGTCAGAGGGGAAAGCCGGCGCATTGTCATTCAGGTCCTGGATCTCCACCTTGATCATGCAGATCTCCTGGTCGTTGGCGAACACCTCGAGTGACAGCTGGCACTTGGCGCTGCGCCGGCACAGCGCCTCACGGTCAATGCGCTGCTTGGTGTAGAGCAGCCCGCTCTCGCCGTCCACATCCAGGAGGTGCGGGGCCGAATTCTCCAGCACCCGGAAGGTGGACTTGGGGCCGCGGCCGCCGGGGCCGCTGCCGCCGCCGCGCTCCGGGGGCAGCAGCCCGCCGCCCACCGTGCCCGGCTGCAGCCGCGCATCGCGGCCAATGTTCCCGATGACCGTGCCCGCTCCCTGCTCCTCCGGCACCGAGTAATTCAGGTTCTTCAGCGACAGGGCGGGAGCCCAGCAGAGGAAGAAGCAACAAATGGAAAGGTACATCCCCGTGCAGGGGGTGGGGAGGCAGCAGCTGCAGCGGCGACCAGGGCTGTCCCCGTCTTCTGTCTCCTGCGCTGGGTTTGTTCTTCCTCCTCCTCTCTCTCTCTCTCTCTCTTTTTTTTTCCTTGCCTTCTAGCTCCCCACCCCTATATTTTAAGTTCCTGAACCTGTTGCTCTAAAACATCTGCAGAGACACAGGATGAGAGGCAGCAAATAGACCATGTAGCTCGGAGGGAGGGAGCGATCGGGGGGCGAAGGGGGGGGGGAGAGGGAAGCAGCTTCGGCAGCGTTTCAGTAAGCGCTTGCCGTGCTTACGATCCCCTCGCAGTTACTTCGGCTGACCAACTTCGGCAGTGAGAGGAGGAGGAGGAGGATTTCAAAAATCAGAAAATTTTGCAAAAAGATCTTGTCCTCCGGGTAGGCGAAGCGTTCCCGATCCTTGAATCTCCGATGTACAAAGGATAATAAAAATAATAATAAAAAAATCGGCGGCGGTGGTTGTTTTTCTAAAAACGGTCAAAAAGATTTTTTTTTTTAATAGGTGTATTTATATATACATGGGAAAGGAGGTGGCCACAGAGCTGTAAGCAGGGGGGAAAAGCTTATTTGCTACTCATCGCTTGTGATGCGATTGATGGTGTGGAGTGGGGGGCGGGGGGGGCAGGAGAGAGACGGAAGGGAAAGAAAGTCTCAGCTTGTTGTTGAAGCCCTCTTCGTGTGCAGTGAGAGGCAGTGAAATGTCTGATTGCACCGCGGGGTTGTTGGTTTTCAGGGAGTGTTTTGCTGCATTTAGAGATCTAATCTTGCATTGCTTGCGGCGGCGAACTACATCTCGCTGCCATCGGTATTTCCCCCTCTCTGTCTCGTACGCACTCACTCTTTCCTTCCCGAATCAGAAGACGAGGAAACGGGAATTGCAGTGTAGAAGGGAAAACACAAAACRGGGTGGGGGGAGAACTAGTGTTCGRATTTGTAGTTTCCTTTCTCTCCCTCTACTACCAGCTTCCTACTCTTCCGTGGAGGGGGAAAAATAATTGAGAAACCCACCAGCTGATCGTTATCATTAGCAATAAACATATATTTTGAGAGAAATCGCAGGCTGTGCTCAATCAGATGCACACTTGGGTTTCTTTAAGACAGGCCAGTAGCCGCCGCCACCACCACATCCTTTCTCTCTGTGTATCTGTGCGTGTGTGCGTATGTGTGTCTGAGGAGCTGCACTTTTCTCGATGCAGTTTAATTCCAGTTTGCTTTTCTCTCCAGTCGAGAGGAAATCAACAGGCAACCCATGGCTGGACGCACAGATTTAAAAAAAAAAAAAAAGCGAGAGAGCGGGAAGGAGAAGGGGGGGAGAAAGAAAGAAAAGCCACTACACACTCTCTCTCTCTTAGTCTCTCGCTAAAAGGGAAACAGTCTCTGCATTCACAGGGCTGTGCTGTCAAGTGCCTCTCTTTTCTTTCTATTCAGCATCTCCTTCCAATGACACTGCCTCCTAGTCCTCTTCATTTAGGGGAGGGGAGAGGAAGCGGAAAAACAATCTTGGTGATGAATAAAAGTAGCAGATCTTTTAATCGACTAATTCGCTTATATTAAAACCTATGCAGTTCCATATTTGGCGTGATGCATTTTAGCAGTCCTTTCAAGCTTTAACAGTCTCTCTGGGCATCTTGGTTTGTGTGTGTGTGTAAGGGGGGGGGGGGGAAGATGAAGAACAGCGGCAACGCCAGCCCTGTYACGATCTACCTTTCCCAGTAATATGAGGTATAGGTAAACATTGAGGAGAGGGAACTAAAATTTATTCCAGGTTCTTTTAACAGACAGAAATAAATGAGTGACACATCCAGAAATGCAGGTGTTCCAATCTGCTGGATGAGTCAGATCCAGCGGAACAAATCACATTCACTATCGCCTCATGTTCCTCCCTTCACAGACATTAGTTGCAGCTTCTTCCTAACGCYTTTCTGACTCACTCTATAGACAGAAAAAATATATATCAGATTTAATGTTTTGGAAGAAGGGAAAAAAAGAATGAGAGAGGGGGTGTCGGATTCAGCTGCACTTTTACTATACCTCTTTCTCCGGGAGACTGAGGATCAGGAAAACAAGGCTGTTATCCACTCACTGGCACAGAGGCGCGTCTGTCTCCTGCTTTGCTGAGTGTTTTTAAACCACCTTTCCTCAGTGCTATGTGTGAAATAGTCAAAGATCTTTCATATTAAAAGAAAAAAAATAGGTTCCCAATACATAGCTAGTTCCGAGTCTCAGTTCTGCACTGTTTTTTTCTCCTTTGAGTCCGGACCCAAAGTACATAGTTAATTCTGCAATCTGTGGAAGAGGGGCTTTTAAAAATTCTTCTCTCTGCCTCATTGATGGGTGGCCCCTTTCAAACAGACGGTCGCCAGTCTTAGCCAGACAGCATGCAAAAGAAACGCCGATTTCCGATAAAACAAATCCATCTCACGAGCCGCCCGCAGGTAAGTGGAGATTCAGCGAAAATTCAACAGTTGGAGCCGCGTCTCTCCACCTCCCTCCTCCTCCCTTTCCCTCCTCACTGCAGCATTTGCCGCGCTCCCCGCACCTCCGCGCTCGCCCAGCGCCTCTCGCAGACTGACTCTATTCACCTCACGCCGCTGCTTAAACATTGATACTGATTCCCCGCCAGCCAATCCCCGGCGGCGGCTGCGCCCGGCCTCCCCGCCGCCCGGCCAATGGGAGGCGGYCGGAGGGCGGCGGGGCGGGGCTGGGACCCGCGGCGCCCGGGTGTCATTGATTAGATCGCCGAGATGGAGACTAACAATGTGAGAAGGGCTTGTTGCTTGTAAACTGCAGTGCCTCGCTGCTGCACGCTGCAGCGCCTCTTCGCCCCCCACCCTCCCCTCCGCCTTTTTTTTTTTAAGAATATTAACAAGTCTTCCGCGATCCTTGGTGAGAAAAAAAAAAAAGAGAAAGAAAAAAAGGAAAAAAGGAGGAGACGCTGGGAGCAGCACTTCTCCGAGGCGCACGCCTTAGGCGCGCAGCGGAGGACCGGAGCCCCGGGCGCGGAGTCCCAGCCCCGGCGCGGGTGGGGAGGCAGGAGGCGACCCCCGGGGGGCGGGGAGAGGCGGTGTCCGGTGCCCGCGGTGCGGCAGCGCTGCGCGCTCCACTCCGCCGCCGCGGGGCCGCCCCCAGCAGCGCGCCGCGGCGCCGACCCCCGGAGAGCAAAGGCGGCCCCCCGCCGCTGTCCCCCTGCCCCGMCGCGCCACGGCACGGGGCCCTGCGGGAGCCCCGCGGCGGCGGCGGCCTTGGGACGGCGCGGCCGCCGGCCCGGGCGGAGGTGCGAGAGCGGCCGGGTGAGTGCTGTGGCGGCCGTCACCGCGCCTCGCGGCGGCCGGCACCGAGCCGCCGTGTGCACGGGGCGAATGACGGGCGCGTAAGTAACGTGAATCGTGCGGGGCGAAGTGAAAACCAGCTCCAGGGCGGTGACGAGGCGCTCCCGATAATTATTTTAGGAGCGGCTCTTAAAAGATTTAGTTGAAGAGGCTGCTCTCTCGCCTTAGTCAATGGGATAACCTTCAGCCCTTTCTGAGTTATTAKGCCCATAAGTACCATTCAACTTAGAGAAAGTCCTACGCATTTATGAATTCAAATGAGTGCTCTTTCTAGACCCATCTCCAGTCCTGTAGACCTCTTCATAGCTTTGAAGTGGATAGTTTGCCATGCAGAACGAGTCCGCTAGTAACCATTATAAAACTAATGCTGTGTTAAAACGCGATATGTAAATAAACTATACATACATTAGCGGCAGCATAAAATCACTACTTTCAGACGTGCCAACTTTCTGTGTGAGAGCGACAGACAGACGAAATACAGAATATGTTTACAAAATGGGCTACGCTTTCTGAAAGAAGGCTTCAGATTGGCCGATGAAAAATCAGAGTATTCAGCTAAGTCACTTATTTATAAAAGTCACATCCAAAAGCAGCACAATTCTCCAAAGGAACAAACTCCAGAGTAAGCCCTTGAGTTACCAGGAGACCTCGCTTCATTCTAGCTTGAGTCCTGTGCTTTCCTCTCCTTATTCTGCAGCCCAAGTCRGGCGTGCAGGATATCTCGGGATGTCCAAATATCGGCTACACAAAGTTCTGCTGATAGGAAAAAAAAAGGGGGGTCATTGCAATTATGTAATGGCTCCCTCTAGCGTGCTACAGATACTGCTGCATTTGGGGTATATTCTGTGCATATGTGTGTACACACGTTATCTCTACTTTTCTTTAGGGAGGAGCAGGTGGAGCACCAGCAGGATAAAACAATCATTTCACTATTACAGTGGCATATACTATGTAATATGTTTCTGACAATTTATCTCTTGATATTATTATTAAAAAAAAAAGATGGTTTTGATGACACTTTTTTTTGGGGGGGAGGGAAGGCTAATGTCTCCATTGCTTTTTTCCTCCAGTCTACTGACTGCTTTTTTTTTTTTTTTTTTTTTTTTTTTTGCTTAATATGACTCAGCATTACACAATAAATACTCTATCTTCACAATGAAGTCAATACATTTGTGGGCACTCTGCAGTTTGTAATACAAGTGCTCAGGACTTTCAATTAAGGGGTATACTATATAACCCTTTAGCCAAATAACTGCAGTCTTTGCTTGTAAAATGTGCCTCTTTTTCATCAAATACCCTGCAGCTTACTCCATCCCATTGACACTAATGACATACGTAGAATACTTGGAGAAAAAAAAAAATCTTAGTGTTAGATCTTCAAATGTATTTCACTATCACTTGACTGCCAAGAGATGGTCATAAGTGAAATCCTTATCCCTTCCCCATCCCTCTACAAGTCACTGAGATTTTTAATGTTAACTTCAATGCAGCTACTTTCTAGTTTCRTTTTCAGATATGGCTTATTATTGGCAATTTCTAACGATTTCTTGGAAACAGCATCAATCTAACCTCTTTAAAAATTGTGGCCCTTAACCCCAGTAGAGATTTAGGTACCTAACTGGAAAAAGCCAGCTAAAAGTTATGCCTCCATATGAATATATGCATCTGCCAGGCTGAAGTTTGTTACATCAGGTAGTTTATAATAACAAAATGGCATTTATTGATTTTAATCCACCTGTGCAAGTAATGATTTTTTTTGATGATTTTACAATATATCTAAAATTATTTTTTTCTGTRAAATTTGCAGCACATACTACATATTTGATGATTTAGTGGTATCATAATTTGATCTACATTCATCATTGCTATATTATATTTTTGCTATATATTGCAATATATGCTATATATTGCTATATTTTTCACATGGAAAAGCCACAGATAGAAAGTGTGAATAATGCCAATGAGTGCCAATGATACCTATATGTTGTACCATATCACTGTGTATTCAGTACATAGCATATATTTAGTGTGAAAAAATGAAAAAAAAAAACAAAAACAAAATAAAAATCCTTATTAATAGTTTTGTGAGAAAGCTGTATTGTGAAGAAGCTAATAGATAAAATGATGGCTGTGAACCCAAAATAATAAAATACACATAAAGAAGAATTTTACTACTCAAGAAAAATATGTTGAATACACTGTGTAGGAGAAGCTCAACAAAGAAGCAAAGGCCAGTATAACAGCCCTAATGAATGACTTGAATCCATTCTATAGGAACTGGTCAAATAGTGCTTTGGAAAGCTCCTTTCAACACTTGAAATATCTGTTTACTGGAAACTGTAGTCTGACATCAAACAAAATAACAGACAATAACAGGAATTATCTCAAAACAACTTTTAAAAAATGCTGATTAATCATGAACATTTCAGAATCTTTGGGGGAAATATTCACTCTAAAACATAGGTAGGACTTTACTATTACATCCTCAGCAAGGACAGGTAAACCTTTCTATTTTTTGAAAAAGGAAAGAAATAAGAAATATCTTCAATCAGAAGTGGTGAAATGAAAATCWTTAGTCTCAGCATGAGGGTACTTAAGCATAGCACAGAAGTCCCAGAACAAATATCCCTAAACAAATAAAAGAAAATAGGAAGGCAAAGAGAAGATCAATATAGTTAAATGTCAAGGTTCAATACTTAAGTTATTTGAGCCTAAAATGTATCATTGGGAAAGTCCAAATCCAATCAACTTGAAAAGAAAAGAAAGAAGTAGAATTAGAAAGGCTAAGAAGGGATTTTGAGGAACAAAGAATCTATGTATCAAAGAATGAGAATATCTGCTAACAAACAAACATATGCTTTTTCAAATTGGAGAAGTCATGACAGAACTGGTGGGTTAGTTGGCTGACCAGCTATAAAAGAAAAAGCAAAGAGCCTAAGAATATTGAAGATAAATTAAATTTCTGTGCTACAGTCCTCATAGCAAATGAACAGATTTCCTCAACTTTTTTTTTTTTTTTTTGGTAACAAAGATGAGATATGGGTATGTGCTGAAGTGTCAACGGATTCTTAAAGAGCAAAAAGTATCTAACCCTAAATGATTGTTATCAAGAGTTCTTACGGAAACTAAAAATGAAGCAAGTGAACTGTTAAAAATATACAGTCATTAAGAACAGCGACTATATGTGAGGATTAGAAGGTACTACAACTGTTTATCTTTCAAAAAGACTAAAAGGGTGATCAAGAAATTATAATGTGGCAAGTTTTACTTTTTGTACTAGGAAAATTTGTTGAAATGACAATTAAAAAYAGAAATTATATGGTATCTAGAGGAATGTAAGAGAAGTACTGTCCAGAAACGCAGTGTAATCAATAGAAACCTTTCCACTGATTCGATTCATTCTGTAATGACAAAGCAGTACAACTGATATAAATTAAAAGAGTATTTCTTCAAATTATTAGTATTGTTTCGATGTGTCAACAACATAATAGCTACAAATGAGTTTTGTGGCTCTATATGTGAGCAGTTTTATGTCATTTTAAGCCTGAGCCCGTAGGAGTGAGACATGTGGAAGAAAAGAGTTACTGAGAGAGGGAACAAGGAATGAAAGTACAGCATGTAAAGGCAAAAGAAGGTATGTGTCAGGCGGATGCTGTTGGTGTGGTAATTGAGGGGCAGGAACCAAGAAGTGAGATAAATAGGAGAAGGGCACTGAAGTGGAACATGTGGCTATTTAAAAATAYGTCAGGGAAAGGGATATGGCAAGTAGAAGATAAGCCTGAGGTTGTCACTGAAACAGTGGAGAACTACTTCCTTCTTTCACCTCGCTGGGAAGTATTGTGTTTACACTTGTATCTTTGTCATTTGCTAAAGAGAATTTTGATTCATTAGGCTTAGGAGAAAGGATGAATTGTTAGGCTGCAGAGAAGTGGCTTAGGACCTGGATTCTCATGCCTGTTTTCAGGCATGTTACCTAACGGCCACTTAGCACGGAATGCAGAAGTGTCAAATTCTTTTATTACAGTGTGAACAGGACACGCTTTGAGAGAGAAGATGATAGTTTCAAACAAACTAAGTGAAAGTTTTCTAATGATTTAAAAATAAAACAATCTGTTCATGAGCAAAAGAACTGATGAAAACTAGTTTCCCACAGGTGTTTCTTTTAAGTTGCCCACTGTAGCTAGTACCGGCTCCCCCCCCTATGTCTTCAGTGATWGTTGCTTTGCAGATGTGAATGGCTGGTTGACCAGGAGATGCTGCCTGGCCAGGCAGCAGCTGCCCAGAGAACAGTGCAATGGCTGTTTTTCTTTCTCTCAGTGATGGTATCCATTTGTTGCTTTTATACACCCACCAACTGGAATGAAATTTTAAGACTACAATCACCTTTGGAGTTTCGGTCCGCTTGGTAAATTAGGTTGAAATTGGATTATAGGTTGCAAAGTTACTGAGAAGAAYGAGCAACAGAGAGACACTCAGGTGATAGGCAAAAGGGTTGTTTGTTCTCTTACACAGCCTAATTTAAAAAATACTAGAACATTGAAAATAGCCAGAAGTAGTAGAACATTTTAACTGTTACATTTTAATTGAACATATTATAACCTGATGCAATCCTGGGGGCACAATATGTCATTGTAATATGATCATATGATGTGACTTGTTATGTTGYCATAATACATGCACTAGAAAGTTAGGAATATACTGTGTAAATATAAATGTTAGGTTTTGTAATATATAACGGAAAATATGACATGTATTTTGAAATAAAGGGTATGTTCTGAAATACTAACAAACTTTTCTGAAGTGAACATCTTATGGATTTTTTTTAACCTGTCAGTTTTTGTTTTCATGGGAAATTTCTGTAACTTTTAGCAATATATTTTTGTTTCACTGAAATATTGTTTACTGATGGAAGTCTGTTTTGGGAATTATTTGTGACAAGTTTGTTAGAAACTAAAGCACATACACCCTTCAATATTATAACAATTTTAATATTTATTTATACAGTTTTAAATATTATTAATGTTTATAAAAGACTTGATCTAGTAGGGGTGCTTAGCTTGTCTGCATTTATTGTAGGTTACTGTCTCTTCCGTATGTTCTGTCTCTTACYGTATCTAAATGTTCTTTAAAGATGATGTGGCTAGACAAGACAGATGTTTGTTTTCTTGTTCCTCTCTGGGTTAGGCTGCATTCTCCAAAAAGGGGGGGAGATTGTGCCTTTTCTGAGAACAACAGAGAATACACAAATGAAGAAACTTATGCAAGTGCAGGGTAGGAATGGAAAAAGAAAAAAAAAAGAGGAAGAAAGAAGGATAAGACTGAACAAACATGCCAGAAACTTCTGGGAAAACTAGGGAACAGAGCTACTATTCAAGTTTCAGAGGCAAAGAAAAGAAAATCTTCCCTTGTGCTTCCAGAGGGGAGGGTGTGAAACCTGCTGCAAATCAACAGAGATGCAGGGTGGAGACCATACCTGAAAGAGTAGACCTGCTGGGTCGTGACAATGTGAGCCAGGCYGTATTCATCTGCATATTTCAATTCTGTCTCATTTTTGGATATTTTATTTATTTTTATTTTTTTAATAAATCTGACCTTGAGGTTCAAAACCTTTATGGGAGTGCTGGCAGTGTTCACTTTAAGGAAAAGGTAGACACATCTCAAAGATCTGGACAACTGACATACATTGTGCAGATGAAACAAATCAGTTGTAACAGCCAAAATGAATAACTAGGAGCTAACTGGAACAATCTTACCATACTAACAAAAAAATTGAAGATTGAGCAAATACATGACACTAATGATTTGGAATATTAATTTTGTATATGCCAACATCCACACACATGCTGAARTTTAACTTGATAGAAAGAAAGAGCTCACAGAGAATACTGTTGTCAGAAAGGGTGCAGATGATAATGAAACCTGTATTTTCATATAAGATTAGGCACTGACAAGGTATATGGTGAGACTATGGTCCTTTGGGATGCTATTGAAACTTAGGCATGGAGTAGACGCTTCAAATGAAAAGCAGGGGAGCTATCAGAGGAAGAAGAGAAATACCAGTAAAGGGCAAGTTTAGAGAAACCAAAATCAAAATAAGAATTCAAGAAAAACATATCTGATGATATGAAAGGTCAGGAAAGTCAGGAAAAAAAAGGGGGGAATGGAATGTGAGCCCTGATGAAAGTCTTGACAAATTCTTTTCATGAAAACAGACCAGTGGCAAAAGTGTGTGCTTGATGGCACTATAAGAAAGAGGCTGTAGCAGAGGACTTTAAAGTTATGTTCAGTAAGCTTAATTATGGAAAGYTGTGAGAGTCTTTCTTCCTTTCATTCTCTTTTGCCCTCTCTTAATTAAAACAAAACAAAACAAAAAAGCACCCCAAACAAGTTTACTGACTCAACAGAGTCTGAGGAAGCTTGCTGCATTTCTCTAATGTTTCTTTCATAGGAATGTCCCAACAACAATTAATAATGTAAGTAATAATTCAAAATTCACTGAAGTCTCTGTATCGGGTGTCACTGCAACTTCTTTTAAGAGGAAAATGTCTGCATCTGAGAAGTTATGAAGTTATGGAGAGCAGTCTGATGTTATTGTTGAGGCAAGCTGAATCCTTGGCTACCACAGTAGTCCATTAAAAGTTCCTTGACTGTAACATCACAGGTTTCCCATATATCACACCTTCAATTTGCACGAGATTTGGGTCACTTATTCAAAACAACTTTCTAAATTTTAAGATCCGAGTATTGCTTCTTATGTTCCATTATGGGATGGTAAGTTTTTATTGCCCACTCTTTTCTAGTATTTCAGTATTACAGTTGCTTCAGAGCTAATATTTGCTGGTGGTAGCCAATGAATTGCAGTAGAGTCCGATGTATCACTTTTCCCTGTCAAAGCATACAGTTTGAAGGCTGTTACATCAGTCAGATAGATGAGCAATTTGCTTGTGAAGATGAGACCAATGTCTTTGTGGAAATTATGAAACTGTACTGTCATCTCTAAGTAGTAGCAGGTAGAGAGAAATGAGGAAGACTCTGAAATAAGCCAGACATCACATGCTAAGTATTCTTGAGAAAACCACCATGTCAGTATTTTTACAGTTACAACCCAAGTGAAATGAAGATATTACGGTCTTTGAAACTTTTGTTTTTCTAGTACAGTGATTGAAGTAGATGAATAACATCAAGGGATTATTTCTAAGTATTTGCTTAGTTTCCTGAAGAGAATAAGCCTGACTATAAGCGCAAAGTAATCTGTGTGTACAGATTTGCAGGAGATAAAGTTCCTACTGGTTAAAAAAAAAAAAAAGGAAAAAAAGGAAAAAAAAAGGTAGGAATTAAGCCAGCTTGTTGATAGTCAATTATTTCCATATTTTTGTCATTTTAGTTTTTCTAAGTCAGGATTTTGCACCCACCAACAAGATTACATACTCTCTCTAGGGTTTATGAAATTTCTTATACATTAATAATAAAAATTCTGCGAGCTAAATTTGCTTCTGTTATACTTTTTGCAACCCTTTTGTTTCTGAAGTATTCCCCTATTCAGTTCTGCAGTTAAGTAGTTCTACTTTAAACATGACTGATTGCAACACTGTAAACAATTCTGTTGTTAACTCTCAGAGAGAAATGGAATCCCATTTATGCTCTCTAGCTGCTATATTACAAGATTAAAAAAAAAAAAAAAACAGATTGTGAAACTCTCTCTGCTCTCCACCTCAAAAAGTCCAGGGACAGAACTAATAAATAAATAAACAAATAATCTATTGAATCAAGTGTCCCTTTTGTATGGTTGCTTTTTAAAAGAGGCTAACATTTTAAGATTTTCTGTAGCTGAAAATCTTTCTCTTCTACTTTACACATCGACTTCRAACTAACCATTCAGTTTTGTTCCTGCTAACCCTTTTCATTTGTATACTCCTGTGTGAGCTCCAGCATAAACAAGACTTGTAAACAGCAGACTGTAGGTAAGCTTTCAAAATGTTATGTGGCATTTTACCCACATATCTGTCAAGTAAAAGGTTAGAATCTTCACATTTTAAAGAAAAAACATACCAATTAGCAGCAATGCAAGACTGTCTAGAGCATGAGGTTTTCAGAGTTTGACATGTCTGTAGATGCAATGCAATCCATTTACCTCTATGAAGCTTCCTTTCATTTTCCGATGGCGAGTTGGATCCAGGGAGGACCAAATCTCCTATGAATTTATAAGCGCTCACAGAAATTGCAAGATACAATTTTTCATCTAGTGTGTCTAGTATACATAAATTAAGATAATGGGGTGACAGATAGTTACTTAGCGTTGTTTGCACGCTGAACCGAGGCCTCCACACTGGTTTCGGTGGTGTAACCAGCAAATAAGGGCAGGATTGTCAAGCGCTCTTATCACAAGTGTGCAGGAAAATAAGGGAAACTTGTGGGCTCTCTCCCTGGCATGGGCTACTTGGATTGTAGGTCACAGYGAAAGCAGGAAAGTGATGACAGCAGCCAGCGCAGAGCCCCTAATGCACRTCCTGATGGGGCATTGGCAGCCAGCGCTGGAGGACACACCGGGCTTTGGCTTCATCCCCTCAACACATTGGCCATCTGAGATGAGCTGACCTGACAGTTGGCTAGTGGCACAGAGTAGTAGGAGTTTATGCCCCCCCTTAGAGCCAGGGGCAAGCAAGAGGGGAAATTTTGCTTCTAGAAGTCATAATTCCCTTTCCTGTTTGCTCCTGGGATGGTGCTGCTATGTATCCCCCTTTCTGCAGGCAAACTGCTATCTTACAATCTTGTCATAAGTGATTAGTCAGAACCCAGTACCCCCCCCCAAAATATATATATATACATATATATATATATAAATTAAAAAATCCCTCAACAACTACAAAAAAAGGACCAAATGTAATAAGCAAAGTGTAAAAATATCCTTTAAAAATTCTTTAATATGCTGTTGAAAAAAAAAAACAGATCTCAAAATTAAAACATGAAGTACTGTACTGTCAAGACCACAAAAATGCTTAGTGAATTTATCTGTCTTTATGAAAGACATTTTAAAGAGACCTGATTTTTCAAAACTGCTAAGTGCCCGTGTCCTGAAAATTAGGTCCTTTAAGGCATTTTATGATGAGTACCTAAAATCACCTGTGACTCTGAAAATCTTAAAAAAACCCAGATATTGTTGGAATATTTATATTACAAGCAGAGCTAGAAAGAAAATCATAAAAAAAGAAAAATCCATGCAACTATAAATCTTAAATTRTATTTCTATTGTTAGGTTTTATTTGTGAGGTACAAATACAGTTTTTAGTTTCATACGGGAAAATGTATTCATGGGTGCTGCCCTGAGAAATTTATAGTGTCAATAAATTAGCATAAATTAATTGCTACACTTTTCTGTTTTATTATAATATCTTAAATTGTTAGCGGATTTAGCATCTTTACATACATTTAGAGATAACATCTGAATTGCAAATAAAACTACAAAATACATATTGTACACAGTTTTAATTTAATTTGCATGAACATTAAGTATGTAAGTGGCTAATTTTTGGCATTTGCCAAATGCCAAATGTGTCCACTACTGTGTAAAGAAGGGGAGTCCACTATACTAAAATGAATAATACTTTATTTAGGTTTTGGGTTACATTATAGATTCTTCATTTTGATCTAACAAATCAGTTACTTTAATAGAACAGGACAGTTATTTTAAATATATTTATTCAGATCTAGAGATTGTATAATTGATTCTTATCTGTCTTTTAACTTCTGTATGTCCTAATAACTAGTTTATATTTAACATTCAATAATTCCTATTAAGTGTAAATTAAATGCATTTTTGCAGATTATTATTTAAAGCTTGACTGAAGAAGTAAAATTTACTGCCAAAATACAAGCACGTTGATCAGACGCTTCTGGGGCACTCCCACACGCCGTTTCATGCTGGCGAATGATGACCTGCCGTCAGTTATATCCTCACTTCTTCAGTGGCGAGGCAATCTGCCTTCACTGCTGAGGAAACTCCAGCTGACACAGCGCTGCAGTGCATCTCCTCAGCAACCCTGGCTCCTGGCTGACGGGTGAGAACATGAAGCCTGTCTTACAGTATATCAGTTAAGTTCAACATCTCACCCTTATCTGAAGGTGCTTAATGATTCAGGATATTGAAACTACCGAGTCTGAGGTGAAGACTGTGGTTGACAGTTTYGCTTTTCTGTCCTAGCAGAACACCGTGCCATAAATATAAAGTTTATCTGGAGTAGGAACTGACACCTTTAGTGGACAGAGTTGATACAGGGGAATGAAATCCCACAAGAAACAATGGCCATTGTACACCTCAGCAAACCTCTGCTTTAGGTACAAGGCTCTTTTCTTTACCTAGCTTTCGTTAATGCAAATGTATAGCAAAATGTATATGAATATAACTTTTATTTATTAAAACAAAACAGAAACCTATTGCTCATACTTTTCTCTCTGAAGCAAGAACAGCAGACCAAAATTAAAATAAATTTATTTGTATTGTTTGGTACACTAATATAAAGTGCTCTCATGCTACAGTGGTGAATGCCCATAAAGACGGACATAAAGAACCTGTATAACAGAGAACAGATGACAGCATAAGACCACAAAGAAAGATAAAATCGCTTCTAATATGTGGTGTCAGGGACCTAAGCCATATGAAAAATATTAGGTCACTAAAATGTCTGAATTCAGACATTTTTGAGCTCTTATTACAAGACATAATCATACAGAAAACTGCAGAAGTGCATTTTAAATTACTTTGCTATTTTCTTCTCTAAGAGAAAGTGGCATTCCTGATCATTGTCTTTGGTCTTTAAGGGCTCTGTCACGTGAGGATAGAACTCACTTCTTCAGCAGACGTAAACTGGCACTACAGGACTGTGGGTGTAGTCCTGATTCTGCTCTCTTTGATAACACACAGAGCTTTATAAAGCCAAATTTTCCCAGTGGAGGCCTATCAAAGTACAGCCAAGTTTATGCCTTCACCTCCATGATCATCTTGTGGTCATTTGGCCCATGTGATGCCAAAACAGCAGAACTCCCAAATTTGTTGAACTTATACAGAAACATATTTAGTTAATTAATTAGCTTTCAATCCAAACTTCTTTTCATTGTTATGCTTTTTTGACTAATGAGGGAGGAGAATCCTAAATCTGAGCTTGTGACTATTATTAAGTTTATATATATATATATATATATATATATATGTATATATGTATAACAAGTTGTTTTGTTTAAAGACTTTATGGGAAAGACTTTGCAAATGGGGGTCGTTATTTATGTCTTGCAGGTAAACAGCAACCATCTCAAACAACAACTGGCTACAGTACCCTGGGAACTGTGCCTAAACCTCTGAATTGCCACTTATCCTACATTAAATGAATTAAAAAAAAAAAACTATAAAAAATAGAGGGTAGATTCACAGGAGGATTTT
The DNA here is from genome assembly GCF_003343035.1 of Apteryx rowi. Classification (NCBI taxonomy): domain Eukaryota; kingdom Metazoa; phylum Chordata; class Aves; order Apterygiformes; family Apterygidae; genus Apteryx; species Apteryx rowi. Next base: position 506,231 of record NW_020448252.1, read on the forward strand.
GAAGGACCTCAAAGAGACCAAACTGTTGTCTATACTGTCTAGCCCAAAGAGTTTAAAATAATAAATAATACAAATTTACAGCTAGCAGGCCTAAGCAATACATAACTAAGTGTCCACATTCACAAAATATATAGCTTCTACTAAGAAACAAAGTTCATTTACAAATTAATATGTAATCTCATGATTCTGTTTGGTGGAAATACTCTTTTTAAGTATGCTCATTTGAAGTAGAAGCTCTCTGACAGATTCTAATATACACACTCTCTTTTCAGTCAGTGGCGTAAAAGAAAAACAACAATAGTTAGTGCTCAAACCCAATCACATAAAGGGAGCAAAGATGATTAATAAACAGCCACATACTAATACATTGGGGGACTTGCTGTTGTGTATGACTGGCATGAATTTGAAATGAATTAAGTCACTTCATAGTCATCTATAGTATAATTAAGGCCTCTTACCCTCCTGAATCGAAGAACAGAATTCTCACTGGGTTTAACAGGTCTTTTCTGGAATTAAGTGTATTTATACTCTTAAATCAGAATATAAAGATGATAAAAACTTCCCTCCCCCCCTTTTGTGGAGCAAATAGCAGGTGTCAAGACTAAATGTACTGAAAATAGCATTTCTAATGCACCAGGATAATTATCTGGAATATTGACCTGCAGAATACGCAGGAATAGAGATAGACAGACAGATAGTCAGCCTTTCTAAATGCCACAACACTGAAAATCACACAGGGACAAATTTGGATTTTTTTTTGGCGGGGGGAGGGAGAATAATGTGTTGCACAACAACAGTTAGGAATCATGAACTAAGTACTATTAGGACTCTTGTTAGACCAYAAATTTTAAGACATAAGGGCAGATATCTTTAAAAAACAAATAAAAATGACAGAATGTCTTTACATCACTGTTTTTGCCTATACAACACTTTTTGTAAAAGCATAAATGAGATTTCACTTCCAATTATATGTTGTTTGTTTATTTGCAGTCAAGTAAACAACTTTGCATAATTTGCATTGAATAAATGTGTTCAATTCATTAGAAAGGAATTCTAGGAGACAGATATTTTAGGACTTAAGCATAGGGAATTATCTTTGTCCATCTGAAATCAGGTAGAATTTTGCAATTGATTTCCATGGCAGCAAGCACACACACTATGATATCGAAAATACTTCTTTAGCTTAATATAGGCAAGCACAACAATTATTTAGTTTGCAATCAATAAATTGTAAGATTTCTACCATATCAGCCAGAGTAAAACTATYTCGTTAAAAGGTAACATGAATTATTTAAAATTAAGTATGTAAATATCCTAGGCTACCCCAATGAAATATTACTCTAATTTGGTACAGAGATATGCTGAAAAACAAAGAATAGTCTGTTCTAGTGGATTATGAATTGTCTTTTAAATAAGATACTTTCAATCAAAATGTTTAGACTTACTCATTATCAACACTGACTCACTAGCACCACAAAGTGGAGAGTAGGGTCTTTAATACATTTTTACAAGGATCAGTGCAATCACACCTGACATTAAGAGGTGTGATCAAATTTAACAGGTAAAAAGATGTGCTTTAGTTGCAGATGTCAACATGTTTCTAGTATTGTTGCTATATTTCAAAGAAAGAATATTAAGTACCTAGTATTGTTGCTATATTTCAAAGAAAGAATATTAAGTACACTTCTATCAGTTTTTTATAGCAGATAGATGACAAGTTGGCATATATTACAATCTATGTTTCTAAATGTATGTACTATATATCACAAATAGTGTGAATACATGTTTGAATTCAGGCAGCTAGTGATCAATGAAACACATTGAGTTCTCAAAGAGATTAGTTTCTATATCACTTTATGATGACACATTTTTACCTGTTTTGTTGTTTCATTGCCTTGATAAATTAATGTGTTTTTTCTGTTGTTTTTCCATAGTGCAATCAGATCCAGAAATGTTAGTGGATTTTTTTATATATATATAGTCATATAACTAATCCACATGTTACAGTTTAAGAAGCATTACTGCTAATCAAATTAACAACATATCAAGAGGCAAACTTTGTGTTGCMGAGCATTTTTTTTTATTTCTTCTGTTTAGTTCTCTTCATCTCTAAGCTAAAAGGAATGAATCACATGCCCCACATTCTCTTTAGAAGTAGTAACTCATTTGCCACTGCAAGTTTTTGCTTCTATTTCCCACTGCTTTTGTCAATAAAACTGAAAGCAGTTGCCCTGAGATGCTTCTGATATTATAATATCATCAGTGGTAAAGATCCACAGACATTAATTTAACTGACAATAGATTGTAGAATCTAGTTGCTTAATAGCTGAATCATGGGAATGATTTATAAGATTAAGAAGCTGAAATGCCCCTTGCCAGAGAGAGCTCCTGGGAATAAAGGGTCCTGTTGTGTTGTTGGCTTTTTTTCTTTCCCAACTTTTCTTTTTATTTTGAGAGACAAGAGACTGGACTGATGCCAAAAACTTTTTCCCAACATTTGGAAATGATCTAACCCTTGTCTATTATTTCTTTCTATGATCCCTTTTTTGCCTTATATTTTTAAGTGTGGATGCCTTTTTGCACTAGAAGCTGTTTGGTTAAGAAGAAGCATATTTGTTACAAAATTAACCCCAGCTCAAGCATTTTGTTTGAGAAAGCCATAGAACTCATAACAAGTTGTCAGTGGCCTTGTCTTAATAAGAAGCAAAGGTTTGCTTTACTCCATGTTAAAGTCCAAGTTGTGGTTTAAATATGTGTTAGCTGGTTGTGAACAATCTTTGAAAGAGAAGAAAAGCTATCTGGTAAGATAGTTATTTTTATCAAGTAAAGTTAATCTATTTATACATATTAACACTATTTCTTTTCCTTTATTTGAATATAAATCTGGAGGAAAGGAGATTTGGAAAGTTTTCTGTTATCTACTTAGTCTAAATCTATTTAAATGTTACATTCTGTGTTTGATTTGTTTGCAGTGTGACACAAAATAACAGAGTCAGTTCCATATTTCTTCCATGTCATTTTTGTACCTGGTGCTTCACAAATGCCTGGTATTTTCAAAATCAAGAATCTTGTCCTAAAATACTTATAACCAAATATACACAGAACACAAAACAAACTGGGCAGAGGGGAAAGAAATTACAAGAAAACAAAATGATTGCTGAGTAGTACATTTGGCATGTGTCTAGGTACTTCATTTTCATCAAACCAACACTAGGTTTGTTTCTCTACATCTTTACTTAGCTCACAGTCCTATCTAAATGACAAGAATATGAGGTGAAATTTGTGAGTGGGCATGGTGTTTAGTAATGAATTCTTAGAAGGGACCTGAAAGAGGAAAGTAAGGTTGGTTGGCAGAATAGAGCAGAGAGGATATTCTAGGCAGTGAAAACAGTTTTGGGGAATAAAATTCATGCATGAGATGAGGATGTACACAGTATGCAGGACTGTGCCTGAGCCAGCGAAGAGTAAAGACTCAGACTAGTTGTAGGCTAAGGCAGACTCCTGCAAAGCCTTGAAATTGCAGAGGAGAAATTTGACCTTGTAGTGTAATGAGACAGAAAACCACCTGAGGGACTGAGACATGAGGTGACATGATCAGAGTGGTGAACAAGAAAGCTAACCTTGACTATAGTGTTTGGAAGGGACTGGAGGAGAGAGATTAGAGGGAAGAAAGTTGCAGTTGCTAAGAGGTCACAGTAGGTGAGAGATAATGAAGGTATGAAGCACAGTTTCAAAGCAGGGATAGGAAAGAAGACTGACTACCTGAAGATACTGCAGATGGAGAAAAGATATGATTTGGCCAAGGAGTGCCAATCTGGATATTTGAAAGTCCATGATTATGTGAAAAAATGCATGCAGGGCTTCTACCATATTCATTTAGTGTTCTATTGGCATGCTGCAACCAACTTGCTGTAGTAAAAGTCACAAAGCTATCTAGATTATCTATTATCTTTATCTGTCACACACACACATGTATTGATAGATATCTGTTTTTATATTTTGACAGTAGAGCAGCAATATGGAAATCAGATGATATAGGTTTATTTGCTGGCTCTGCTACTGATTGGCCCTGTGAACTTGGACAGGTTATTTCCACTTGCTATGGTACAGTTTCTTTGTCTGTAAAACAGAGAAAACAGTTTTTGCTTTCTTTGTTTAAAGCTTGTATTTTTATAGAAGGCAAGTTTTTGGACAAGAGAGTAGGTATTGTCTATGGCCTTAGAATTCTCCGGATCTGTTAGAAAATGCCCCCTGGCCATCCCACACAGACACCTTCACAACTAACACTGTTATTTGATATTCCTGTTATATTGTGAGCAATTATGGATATTGGAGCGAGTCTGGATTTGTCTGGGATTGCTAGAAAATTGAAAATGCTTGTGACCAAGAAAATAGTTTTCAAAGTGGAGGTGTGCAAGCTCAACTGGGCGTGATGCTATCATAATAAAAAATATTAGCAAACACATTTCACCTATCAGTTGCCTGGTGTAACTATGTGTGACTTAAAAATGCATGGCAGCAAAAAGAAAGAAAGAAAGAAAGAAAGAAAGAAAGAAAGAAAGAAGGGAAGGTGGTATTCTTCCTAAGAAGAATACAACATTTCAAAAGGCTTTTAAAAATATTGGTAAAATAAGACATGAAATGGACACAATACTTGTTGGGAATTTTAGCTGGGAAGATCACACTTATATGTTTGGAGTTTTGTGTGTTATAATTTTAGTTCAGAAAAAACYATAAACAACAAATGATAATGACTGAGAAGAAAGAAAAAAAAATCTAGCTGGTATATTAGCCATAGGCCTAGGAAGTAAGAGTGCCTCAACAATAAACACTGTCATAATAATGACTATAACTTTTACTAAATCATAGAGTTAGACTCWGCACTAATGAGTAAAAAAGGATGTAAGTCAGTAAAACATCTTTCCTCTGATGCACTGTTGCTTTAAAATTTTGCATCTGGTGAAGTTAATAGCTATTTTGCCACCGACTTCAGTGAGAGCAAGTTTTCTTCACTTTGGCTAACAGTCTTGTTTGTACTGCTGGTGCAGAAGCTAAGATCCCAAGAGGGCAAGGAAGAGGGGAGAGCTCATGCATCACATCATTGCTGAAGAACATTAAAGGTGCCAGTGCTTCCCCAGCTGAAATTCTGAGTTAACCAGAATGACTGTGGTGGTCATTTCTGTGGTTTATTCCTTCTGTATTCCTTCATTTAAGCTATGGGTATAGGAACTTATTTACAGTGGCTGCTGTGTAGATTAGGTAATTTTTAGAAAATTTTTTGGAGGTGAAAAGTGACATTTAAGTCACTGAATACACACTGAAAGAATGGATCAGTAAATCATATGTTTTGTGCCTACTATAGGAAAACACACTGTTGAAGGACAATGAAATACATTTCTTAGACAGTAGAAAATTCTTAGAGCAATATCATCCTAGTAGGAATACATAATACCAAAAAAACCCTTTTAACGTGACAGTAAAATTTAAGATACACTTCTAAATTTTTTAAATTAGATTGTTGCCTTTTGCTGCTGAGACAATTAGCAGGTGTCAGTTAGAAGACACAATAGATTTTGTACCCAATTACTTTTTCTTTTCAGACAACAGTTTGCAATCACAAGAATGTGTGAGTAGGTTTAATCAAAGATTAGAATTTTTTAATTAAATAGGGCCTTATGTGACTAGTCATTTGACATTAATTACTGTTTTAGCTGGACTCCTTTTGATTTGTAAAAGGCCCTGAGCACTGCAAGAATTATGTCACAGCATAGAAACTGCTGATTATTAAAACAAAAAGTTTTCTTCCTCAGCCCATCATGCTCCTATAAAAGAAACATCATTTCAAATGTTAAATGGCTGCCTTAGAAAAGGAGACTGGTGAGTTTTAAAAGCAAAATAGCAGATGGTACTTCAACTGACTTCCTTAGAATGGACAGTCTGAGAGCACTTAATTGTAATGATTGATAAGGTCTTCTGTAAATGCTCAGCAAAACTTTCAAGGGGCTAAACAGCTGGCATGAGGTTCATTTGGAGTTTTAACTAGTTGACTACCCTTTGAGGTGTCTTAAARCTAACTAGCATCACTGAAATTAATAGAGTACATCAATCAAAATGGAATGCTGAAGCCAATACTAATCTGAGACTTCAAGYAATATTTTAATTTGTTGGCCTACAGAGAGGAGGATAAATATTAACAGTGTCCTTGTGTGATAGCTTTAAATTTAAGTCCAATGGTGGCATCAGTGTTTGCAAGTCATTCTTTTGTGAGTTTAGCTTTTTCACACACTCCACTTTATTTAGAGTAAAGTGGGTGCAGTGACAATGAAAATCCTTATCTGAATACYCTGCAGAAAGAAAAAAAAAAAAAGAGAGAGAGAGAAAAATATAAAGGGAGCAGGAATAATTCTTAACTCCTGTAAAGATTAGGGGTGAACTTCACACAAGCACACACTCAGAGTCATTGTGTCTTTTGTGGTGAATTTTTRGAAAGTTTTGAGGAGGGGGAATGTCTGACTGAAGGTGAATTGAAGAAAGCAAAATCAGTCCCTAACCTGCAGTGCTACAGTTCAGTCTCTGCACATGGTGGTTGGATATGTATACCTGCAGCTCCTTTCTTAGCCTACCAAAATGCCAGTGCCAACCTATTGACCCTAACACAGAGCTTATTCTTGGGGAACAGAGGATGCCTGTCACTCAAAGTGATCAATGCTTGTGTTTTGGAGGAAGTTTGGGGATGTTTGAGCTAGTGATAATCAGATTTCTAACAATGCTTAGTACAGATCTGCACCCTACATGGTAATCATACTAATAATTTAAAAATTGGCAAACCAATTAAAAATCCGTTCCTCACCCCCAATTAATAAAGTGCACTGAGAGTCTTTGGGGAGCAGAAGTATTGACATGGTGGAATGAAATAAACATACTTGGAATTAGATAATTCCCCCAAATTAATACCTGATCTACATACAAGTCAGCTTCAGATCGTCAGCACAGGAGGGTAATCTGCAGCTTGAGTAACAGTTAAAGGGGGTAAAGTTACCTGTTGGGAAAGTGAAGTCTGGCTTAGACACTGGACTGAACCTCAACAGACCTGGGTTCATTTCTACCTATGACTGCATGATTTCCTCCATTACTGTGAAAAAAATGTCTTAATCTCTCTGTAATTCAGTTTCCTAACTAAATAAAGAGGGAAATAGCTTATTATTTCACTTTGTAAATGATAAGATCTTTAAAATAAAAGATATCTGTTACTGACATTGGTGCAGTGCGTGGAATAAACAGGTGCTTCTAGATACTGATGTTATTTCTAGCAAAAATGGTATTCATTCCCATTTTTCTAGTTTAGCCTCTGGCTTGTTAGATTCTGAAAATCACTATGGAAACTGTGGTAGTAAATGTGGTATTTCACAACCAGTTTTCATACCATGTTTAGGTTAAACCTTTTCCTAAAAAGACCTAACTCACAGAAATCCACAATATTTCCCATAGGACTACAACCTTCCCTGAAATGGTCAGAGATATTAACTCCATTCAGATAAAAAGTTTCCATTTCAAATGGAAAGAGCTACCATTTGTGTAAGGAGACAAGCATTTCAGGAAACTTTAAATCTAGAATGAATGGAAGACAGTATGCTTTTTAAGCAAAGAGATATTGTTTTTCAAGGCAAAAAAAAAAAAAGAGAAGAAACACAAAAGTAACATTGTATTTTGTATTCTCTGCATCAGTTATTTCCCAAAGAAAGCCTATCAGTTAAAATGATGAATTTTAACCTTTACCAATTCTTCTAGAGAACATTTAATTTATATTCTTCAAGCACTTTGCTACTTGTTCACCATACTGATGCAAAATTATTGTTTTTGTAATATTTATAAAGATCTAGTTACAAGTTTTCAAGGACATATTTCACATTTGTTTCAAATGTAAACCCTCTAATATAATTTAAGAAAAAAAATTAAACAAAATAGATAACATGGTATAGTTATATGTTTTCATGCATTAATATTTAAATATAGCATTTTATTGAATACAAGACTGGTGGTCAATGGAAAATGCAAAGGTCATGTTATCACAGAATACTTAAAGAAGTATTAAGAASCTTAAAGATATGAATACCATGAATACCAATGATTAAAGATTTCTGTATAGAATCTTTTCTTTTTTCCATTGCTCCTATATGCTTCAAAAATACCAGTTTAAACTCAATAGCTTCAAACCCCCTTTACAAAACCAGTCCTGCAAATGTTGTTGGGAGTATTCAATTTGATAAGTTTCAGTTTGATTATAGGTTCATATTTCAGATTTTCATAATTCATATCTCAAACAATTTCTGTAGTCATGATGGTAATCTTTCTTCAAGCACTCTAGGCTGCTGGGCTCTATGCATGAGAGAGCAGCAATTGTTGCAGAAATTGATATAGTTAGTAGCCCTGCTGGCATGTTGCAGAGTATGATGCCTATTGCTCYGCAATGCAGAGGGTATGTTAGGCTGATAGGCTTGGGATAAGAAACTATCAGCACACTGAACAAGGAGATGGTGAATAAGAGCACCAAGAAGAAATGGGAAGACCTACATATTTGCTTTCCTGCTGTACAGATCACTTTCCTGGGGTAAGGTTCAAAACTGAATCCTTCAGACAGGTACCAAATTAGGTTCAGGTCTATTTTTTAAAAGACTTTCAATAGAAAAAGTAGACTCACTCTCTTTTTAACTAGTATCTTCACAGTTATGGCACTCAGCTGAGATGTAAGGTGTTAAGATTTAAATCTCTCCTTCAAGTAAGAGATTTAAGCCTATAACTACCACCTACTAGGAGACATCCTGGACTACCAGATTATAAAATACCTCAGAATGATCTTTTTCATTTTCTCATATTGAAACTATTTTTGCCTGTTTTACTCAAATATTTATTGAAGTATAGACCAGAGTCTGCAACTGCCTGGTCAGAAGAGAGAATGCCCTACACATTAAGCCACAGAGACATTGTTCCTTCCTTCCTTCCTTCCTTCCTTCCTTCCTTCCTTCCTTCCTTCCTCCCTTCCTTCCTTCCTTCCTCTCTCTTTTTCTTTCTTTCTTTCTTGCTCTCAATCTCACTCTCTCATTGATTAGAGATCTAGAAAGCTTTCAGGAAACTTAAACTAAAAGGATTTGTTTAATATAAGGAAACATATAAAAAAACCCCCAAGTCTTTAAACACAAAAACTTTTGCTGAGCAAGCAAATAATTGTGTTTCCAGGTCTGTGGTGACAACATGTTTACATACAAGTTTAATTTACAGCAAGCAAGACTCATAACAAGATTCTTTCTTTCTTTATTTTTTGAATCACTGGAGCATGCTGTTTGGGTAACCTCTCACATCAAGGTCTTTAAGGCCAGGTTAGACAAACATCTTCCAAGAAGCACACAGGTCAGGGAATGGACTAGAGGGCCTTTTAGCATATGCCTATACTGTTAAATAAAGGAATGTGACATAGTAAATTCAAGCACTGGATCTCTGATGCCYTGAACTGTTGGTTTGTTTGCTGGCTCTATTTTGAAGAGTTCTGATTATCTCTCTAGAACAAAACCAGATGGACAGTTTGAGGGATAGTTCCCTTGAAATATCCTTCCAATAGAAGAGTAGTTGGGACTCCATCAGGTTTGGCTGGGTATGTTTTTCTCCTACAAGGTCTTCAGACACTACTTCAACAGTCTGTTATCTCCCAAACATTCCCATGTGCTCTTAGGTACACTTCAGGCCATGCACACACATCCCTAGTTTCACACTATAAAAACATTACTCACCTAGGCCACAACTCAGCCTTCACATTATTTCAAACACCCTGACATGTCCCTTCCCTGATCCTCTCCATCCAAAGTGATAATTATATTTTATGACTAATGAAAAGCACTTGGAGGAGAACRTAGCCAAGTGCCTTATGGTGTGGAAGTGGCCAGCTGGCTCTAGAGGGAGCTCATCTCAAGCAGTGTCACACAAACACTGTGTGCGTTTACCTCTAGTGTAGCTTCGTTTGGATGGGGAACTTCCTTAAATGGCCCCTTAGCATGTCGTACTGTGTACTTATATGTATTACTAGTATGCAGATAATGTTTTTTCTCCCAGGTAAACTAAGATGAAAATTGTGCATCTGGGTGCCAAGTAAAGAAAAACATTGGGAATGGAAACACAGCAGTTCTGTACTACTTTGTCTTTGAACCAGGGATCTCTCCCTGAACTGATATATTTAACTATGCATATATAGCTGAAAATCTTTACTTTTCTTGGCACAAACAAGTAAACCAACTCTGAGGAAAAACTAACCTCAATTGCTGGCAAAARTATTATGCTAGGATAACAGAAATATGAATTAATTTATTTCAGAAATGCAAAGCATTTGAAGCAATACAGCCCTTCTGTAAATGGAAGTCTTCATYTTTTTAGCTGTTGTGATGGCTTATTTTTATTATTATTACTATTCTTTGTTCACAATTATGTTTATACTCCTTCAAAGCGAGTGGGCTATGTGGACTCTCTCTATAGGGWTCTTTGGGCCTTTCCTGGAGAGCATCTGAGCAGGAACAGAGGCAGGAAGTCCCAGGGACTGCAAAGGGTGAGAGGAGTAGGAGGCAGTGCAGAGGTACAGCAGTGAATTGGGATCCTGAAGGTCTTGGGCAGCTGGGAAGCTACTATGTTCACTGAAATAAAGTGTAGAAGCAAGGATCTGCCTCTAAGATCATGGGAGAGCTGGGCTAGGGAAGAATTGTTTATAAATTATTTATTTTTTTCTGTCCTAATCATTTTGAGTTTTTCCCTAAAAAAAAAAAAAAAAAAAAAAGATTCTAGCAGAAAATCTGTTAAAGCCTGGCTTTTCTGTTTTTTTCTTTGGAGAAGTCACCTTAGCGAAAAGATATAGAAAGATCCACCTCACAACTTTGGCTGACTTGGGGTAGTTATAGTGGGGATATAACCAGTGGAATCATTAGTCACCTCTKAAGTGACATCAGAGATTTGCAAATGCCATTGGTCAAAAACCTTTGGCTATAGATACCTACAGTGCTGGTTGTAGGCTAAGGACCAGCTCCAAAGGAAAGCTTATGTGTCAGTGTAAGTTATTTGCTGTATTCCAGGAATGGACTTTATTGTGCTGTATTAGGCACCTAAGAACAGAACAGAAAAATGCCAGAGGACTGTGCAGGGTGATCTCGAGACCAGTAAATTAGAAACAACAAAAAGAGGTGTCTAAACATTCTCTCCCTTCTGAATTAAAAACCTAACTCTGAGATACAATTAGCTGCCTGCCYGAGGCTGGACTTCAGTCTGGAGTCTGCCTTTCTCATAATAGCTTGGTGGTTAGAGCAATTGCCAAAGAAGTTGGAGATTTTGACTTAAATCTACTTATACTGTAAGAGACTGCGTTTAGTAGACAAGAGCCAGACTTGCATTCTGGTCCATACTCATGCAGTTGCCACAGGTTTTTCATCTAATGACAAGTTAATATAAAATGGATAACAAGCTGTGCTTGTTTTGCCCTGCTGTCGAATACTCTAAGTGTTGTTCAGTATTGCTCTGTAACTACTGTATGTAAATGCAGAGTTCCTGCTCAGCACCCACCTTTTGAATTTGCTTGAGGTTCTTCTAAAGCAAAAATTTAATTTCAGTATGTGCTCGTTTTTTTTCCCTAAAGTTGGATCTATATTAAGTTTAAGAATCTGACTTAGAACTCACAGCAAATGATTTGACTATCAATCATTTAAATAGAAAAAGGCATGAATAAAAGTTAATGTATATTTTTCTACATTTCATTATTATGCAGCATAAAAAGCTGTCTGTGACAGYGACAAAAGTGTACAGATCCATTTTAAGCTTGGCTAATTGACACAGGAAATACCCTGTAAGTAGATAGCCAGCAACTTATTCATCCACATTAGGAATGAACAAGCAAATAAAATAAAAAATCCCTTGCAGAATTAAAAAAAGAAGTCCTCAGTTTGACAGAGAGGATGAAACTATAGGAATGTTATATTGAACATAGTGATTTTCTACTGCATTTACCTCAGGCAATAGCACAGTGATATTTAAACAAGATAGTAATTATATGAAAGGTGTCAAAAAAAMCATTCAAAATTCAAATTTATATAAGACTGTGAAAAGAAAGAGATCCGTTAGTTCTCATAACTTATGTAAGTAGCTAACACAAATCCAAAGACAATTCTTTTTCAGGATGTCATAAGAGTTGTGGGTGTAGCAGATATATCTTTGGTAAAAATGGAGAGTTCTGAGGTGTAGATTTATACAAAAAATTTTGCTACTTTGAAGTCTCTTATTACATGTCAGAGTCAGTACACAACAAGTCACTTTTTGCCTCTAGGGAGACTTTTCATATTAATTTTTTGTCAGTCTTGTGCAGGGATGGCCAAAGAATCCCTCTTAATGCCCTGTATGGCTTGCATACATGTCGCGGGCAAAACAGTCTTGACTGGGGGAATTTCACTTAATTTAATTTATTGCCAATTAACAAACTTTTTATTATTGATTTGGGTATTAAGAAAGAAAGAAGACATAAAGAATTGAGCAAACACTTAGGGAAATGCCCTTCCTACCCGCTTCCCAGTCTCTACTCCCCCTGCAACCCCCTGCAATCCCCTGCTACCAAAACCCTGCTGTTTATACCCAATATAGTGTTAGATAGTTGGATAAAGCTGATTTGGGCTGGGGCGAGGAGAAAGGGGAGGCTGGCATCTGCTAGGTGTCTTCAGAACAGACTTAAAGGTACTGGAAAACCTTGCAAAAGAAACTTGACTGAACAGSAGCTTGAGCAACTCCTGGGATTAGCCAGTTTCTGAGCAACAGTTTAAGAATCTAAGTTTTGTATTAAGGTTTTGATATTGATATTGATAAGTTAAGTAGCAATGAATAGCCTTAATTCTTTTGTGTCTTGTGCGGGCRCATCAACATTAGCATTTTGATTTGTATTAAGAGCATGTGTTTTAAGTGAATCTTCTGGTCATCTCCCAAAAGCTGTACGCTCTGGTTCATGCTGTGGAGCAGTCCGGGAGAGTGTGGCTTGGACCCCTTTCAGGTTGCATTACGCTGGGAGACGTGCCACAGGAGCATGCTACTGGCACTCCAGCCCCTAACGGGCAGTCAGTCCGTAGGACTGTAAAACTGCAGCTAGTCTAAAGTACAACATCGAAAATGCTTATACTGCAGATGACAGATCTTTGGAGCTAACTGTTTCACTCTGCAAATTCACCCCCTTGACACTATACTGCTTCCTAATGTAGATGTAGCTTCTAACCCCTAAGACTGCCATTAAGTGGTCCTCAACGCATTAGATTTTCAGGTATTGTTTATGGGCTGCTACTGAGTTTGGATCTTTTTCTTCTGGAAAAAAGCATACATTTTCTTCTTTTCTCAAGCTGCTAAATTGCAGTAAAGTACAGCTGAAGATAAACAGAATAGTTCAGTAACATCCAGGCAGTGACACATCTTAGCTGCCACCCGATTGCACATCTGAGTAGTCTTTCCACAAGACAGTCTCTACTGCGATTTGGATCATTGTCTGATAACATCTGAAAATACTTCTGTACATGAAAACAGCAAGGGCTCATTCCTTAGAAAAGGTTTTTTCTAAGTATATTTTTTCATGAAAGCTTCAAATTTTAAGTTTGGACAAAAGGTAATTTGGGTATGGTCTAAAGGATAACATGTCTTCCATTTTGTTAACAATAATTATATTGAGCATGAAATCAAAGACAGTACTAATAGGAGTAACCAAATCACAATGTCTAATGCAGAAGCAATGAACTCAAAGAATTTGTTAGGGGAAAGAGAGTGAAACAGCAGATAAGAAAAAATGAAGAAACATTCCAGAAAGATATCCCTGAAAGATCTGTCACATGAAACATGATGACTCAGTGCCAGGATTTTTAAATTAATTAAAAAAAAAAAAGGAAATATTCTAAAATTTAGGACTAGAAAACAAAAGCAATTATACTGAAGAATGGAAAAAAAGTTATCGAAGCAATTACAGATTCCTTATTGTGAAGGAAAGACTATCTTAAAATGAATTACAAATGGGATAAAACACAATACAAGCTTGCCAAAAGTATACACTAACAGGCTAATCCCATCTCTTTTTTTGGAGGAGGTGGGGAAGGAAATGCAGTGGGTATAATCTATTAACCTTTGGAAGGTGTAGGAAATGCCACACAGAAAATTACCTAATAATAGAGAAGATGGGAAATACTCCAAGGATTGGTAGAGCATATGGATAAGGAAGGTTCAATGATTTGTGTTAAGAGGAAAAATAGTAAGAGTCCAGAAAATCATTATGGTTTTATGATCTTATTCATACACCACTGATGACCTTGGCATAAATATCTTGAACTACAAAGCATTAGAAGGAATCATGAATTCAATGGAAAGTCCTCCTAGGAGAAAAAAATGGATAGCACAGGTGACTGGAGTATTGAAGGAGAATGAAATATGATTGTGTCAAGTCCAATATCATTTTCTTAGAGAGCAATAAAGTGGGAGCTAAATCAGCTGGGAGTGAAAGGAGAAGAAAGAACTAGCTGTAGTAGCCCAGCAGGGAATAATACTCCCTCATGAAGCAGCTCCCTCAAAAGGCAATTACAGTCCTGGTATGTATCAGGTAAGGTGTTTTCAGTAGAAACATTAGAAACAGAGAAATAATAATACAACCATACAAAGAACTCAAAGTGAGTTTGAAATTTCAGCTTGTATTGAAATCCTCCAARCTGCTGGAAATGTTCCACTATCCTAAGACATGTAAATTTTGTAACATTCCTTGTTCTAGGAAGCACGTGACGTGGAGTCTTGGGAAACATGTCAGACAGAGCTTTTTGGGTCTGATTCATTTCTAGCCCTTTACCTCTGAGTTTTTTGCCAGTATTGTCTTAGTATCTTCTCCAAAGCTCCTGATGATACAAAAAATACAAGATTGTAGGAGAGACAAGATGTGTAGGAGAAGGTGATGTCTTCTAATGGATTAACTCATAACCAGTAAGCTTAAAGGCATACATGCAAGCCCTTCTACAGTGTTGAAATAGAAATATCTACATCAGTTTGAAGACAACAGCACGGAGTTTAATTTGATGAAGTTACTTAGTTGCAACATCTGAGAATAAAAGGTATTTGGAGGGAGTGTGGGGAAGATGATGTGGAGGGTCATGACAGTGTTAAACTGGTGGAAAGTTGCAAGTAGCAAGCAACAGGAGCCTCAGACAAACATACCCAAGGACACYGGTGCAGCTGGGAATGATACATCCTGACAAAGTACAGATAAACCAGCAGAAGCCAGTGAGAACCAAGGTTAAGAGCAAGACAGCTTTTCTAAACAAGTAGCAAGGTACAAGACATGATCGTGCGTGCRTGATCGGTGTAATGAYTGGCTACCTGTGACATAATCTGCGTGATGATTGGCTTAGCAAAGTGTATCTGTGAGACCACTGAAGCAGCTAACTTCTTAGTATAAATATGCTTAGAAGCAAACAATAAATGTCTCAAGATGCTTCATCTCTTGAGTCTGTGCCATCATTCGCTACAAATGGTGCCCGAACAGGGACCCGACTCAACATAAGCAGAAGACGTCGATCCGGACTCAGTGCGGCGTAAGAAGGTGACGCCAATCTGGTAGCGAAACCCGACTGAACTAGGAGACCCATACAGGGACTGGACCAGGAGACTGGACCAGAAACAGAATCAGGACCCAGGGCCTTAGTAGTGTGACGCATCCATCACCTTGACGAAGGTGAGCTGTCGGGAATCATGGGGGGAAGGTTATCCCTAGAACAGAAACAAAGTTTCGACGTATTGAGATGGCTTCTGGACAGGCAGAATTGGGTCCTTTCAGACAGCAAATTATTAACATTTTTGGACTGGATTACAAGAAATGTACCTGACTTCCCTGYAAATGGGACAYTTCAACTTGATGAATGGGTGAAAGTAGGTCAAAGATTACATGAAGAAGTAGGGACTGGAAATTTTGCTGTATGTAAACATCTGGCTACATGGGGGACGATTATGAGTAGTCTTAAAGCCACGCAAAAAAGTTTGCCTTCTGCCCCCCCCCGCCTCTGATACATCTTTACTTTCGGCACCTTCCCCTGAGGAGCCACCCCCGGTAGTCGCGGCATCCCCCCACGACCTGGATCCTGCCCGATTGACCCCTGAATTGGGGAATGAGGAAGGCGAGAAAGGTGCTCGTAACACGGCCCCGCCCTCCGGCGACTCACATTTCAAAGCTCTTCCTGGAGAAGCCGATGGCAGTGACGAAATTAACCCCTCCGATCCGGGGATTATAGCTTCAGAGCAGGAGCCCAATTTATGCCCCCCCACTAACGGACGGGAGTTACGGGCGGGACAAGGGAAAGATGGATGGGAGATGTGCCGCCGGGAAGCCTTACAAGCGGGGGATTTACAAACTGTCACTGCATTTCCAGTCGTCTATAACCCAGGGGCACGTCCGACTTATCAGACTTTAAGTTATGAGACAGTTAAAGAATTGCGGAAATTGGCAAAGGAGAGCAGAGTCCAGTCCAGTCATACTGTTACCTTTTTGGAGGTACTTTCTACTTCATATGTGCTGACTCCCTATGACTAGAAAGCGTTATTAAAAATGGTCTTGACTCCCACTCAGTACACTGTATGGCTTTCAGACTTTCGAGAAAAGTGTACTATTCATGCTTTTGAGAATATGCAAAATCGACGGGGAGTAGATTATTACCGATTGGAAGGAGAAGGGCAGCATGCACTCCCRGCAACCCAAGCGGATTATGATAGACATATGACACGACTGCTAAATTCGCTTTACAAGCTTTGGGCAAGGTGCCGGGTGTAAACGCCGACTCCAGTTTGTCCTTTGTGAAAGTAATGCAAGGTCCTACGGAATCGTACTCCGCATTTGTTGGTCAATTATTTGCGGCAACTGAGCGGCAGATTGAGAATGAGGAAACTCGAGCGTTATTGTTAAAGCAGCTYGCTTTTGAGAATGYGAATGCGGATTGTAAGAGAGCCTTGCAGGYGGTTAAGAATCGATCGAATTGTACTACTGTCGATATGGTACGGGCTTGTYAAAACATAGGTTCTGTACGCCATCACACTGAATCTCTGGCTGCTGCGCTGGCGGCTCAGTTGTATGTGCAGGAGAGTCAAGGGGGAACAG
>NW_020448252.1:524355-538539 GCF_003343035.1 Apteryx rowi
GTTATACATCATTTACACCTTGCGGGCTTACATGTAGCCCCTGAAAAGGTACAAAGGAAACCACCGTGGCTCTATCTTGGCTGGTGTATTACACAGCATACCATTAGGCCACAGCCAGTCCAACTGCAATTAAATGATATCGTCACGCTTAATGACCTACAAAAAATATTAGGAGCCATTAATTAGCTCCGACCAGTGCTAGGACTTTCCACGGAAGTGCTACACCCCCTTTTTGATATGCTCAAAGYGGACACCTCCCTAACCTCCAACAGAACTTTGACACCTGAAGCGAGAAAGGCACTCCAGTTATGTGCCCACGCTCTGGAGGAACGCCAGAGTTGGCGACGTGATTTCTCATTGCCTTTTTATTTAGCTCTGATTGCTAACCGCTTCCAGCCTTTTGCAGTATTATTTCAATGGGATACAAAAAGCACAGATCCCTTGCACATTTTGGAATGGCTCTTTCTGTCACATACCCCTCCAAAAACCTTATGGACTCTCACAGAAATGTATGCTAAACTTATCATTAAGGGTCGGAAGAGATTGCAAACCATGAATGGCTGTGACCCTGAAGTTATTTATATCCCAGCCACTATAGACAACCTGAACRGGTTAATTTCAGAAGATTGGGGTTTTCAAATCGCCCTTGCTGATTTCACTGGGCAGCTTTCCATTCATTATCCCCAACATAAGTTATGGGCAGAGGCCGGTAGCCTACCCCTAGTTACTCGATGCCGTTGTCGCCCTGTCCCGGTTCCTGGTTTAACTGTCTTCACCGATGCCTCGGGCAGGTCTAAAAGAGCTGCTATCATGTGGCAGGACCCTACCATGCAACAATGGAAAACAACAGTACGTACACAGGAACGAGGGGTCGGTACAGGTACTGGAGATGGTGGCCATCCGTTTGGCTTTTGAACTTTGTGCCAATGAACCTGTAAATGTAGTTACTGATTCCTGTTATGCCGTGTGCCTTGTGCAAAGATTAGAGGCCTCTTTTCTCCGCGAGGTCTCTAATCCCTTGCTCTTTGCAGAACTTTATGCTCTTTGAACTCTTATTAATCGTAGAAAGCATGACTTTTATGTTTTGCATGTATGCTCACAGACGGACCTGGCCGGACCCATCGCTGAGGGAAATCGACGCGCTGATGTTGCAGCCGTGCCAGCGGTGGTACCCAACCTTCTAGAACAAGCCAGGCTGTCTCACTCCTTCTTTCATCAAAACGCTCGCTTGCTGAAGAGGCAGTTTCAACTACCCATCGAACAGGCCAGAGACATTATTTTRTCCTGCCCAGACTGTCAGCAGTTTGCCCCAATGCCTTTGAAAGAGGGAGCAAACCCCAGAGGCTTAAGGGCTAATGAATTGTGGCAAACAGATGTTACGCCTATTTTAGAATTTGGACATCTCAAATATGTACATGTCACAGTCGACACCCATTCTCTATTTCTGTGGGCCACCGCCCACACTGGTGAAAAAGCTAGGGATGTGACTCATCATTGGCTTGCCTGCTTTGCGGTCTTGGGGGTGCCAACAACCATCAAAACGGACAACAGCCCAGCCTATTGCTCAGGCYRTGTRYGTCAATTCCTCAATACATGGGGCATCTCTCATGTAACAGGCATACCCCACTCCCCAACCGGCCAAGCCATTGTTGAGCGATTGCATCGCAGCCTAAAAGACATGTTACAAAAACAAAAAAAGGGGGAGACACTGCTCACCCCACAAGAATGGCTGCACAAAGCGTTATATGTCCTTAATTTTTTGAATTGTGATGAAACAGGTCATAATAGTTCTGAATGGCAGTATGCCACAGACATAAGATCAATACAAAAGCCCCCAGTTCTGGTCAAAGACTTGGTTTCTGGTCAATGGGTGGGACCAATGGAACTGATAACTTGGGGGAGGGGATATGCTTGTGTTTCTACAGGAACTTGGTTATGATGGGTGCCGTCACGATGTGTACGACCTTATGTTACCTCATCCTCGGAGCAGCAGGCATGCCCATCAGACCAGGCACCTGGGAGCATGGCAACATCTGGGTGACTCTTGCGAATGTAACCAATACGGACACTTTGTGTTTATCAATGGTGACGCCATCAGACCCTTTCCGCACTTGCCTGGTTGGACTTCCTCTTGATATACAGCACATGGGGTCTCTGTACAATGATACTGTGCTATCACCCTGCAGCGCACTGGGTAAGCTTCAGCCCATATGGTGGTGCGAAGCAGGTGCGAAGCAGGATGGAAGAGGTTCCACATGGTATAACAACATGCGTGATGAGGGCAATTTTCCTGCCCTGCCGGTGCAACCACAAGAGCTTGACCTATTAGGAACCACACAGGCTGCAGTATGCTTTTATCTAAACTACACTTCAGGAATATATATCCATGAGACTGGCATTGACGTATCCCCCACGGGCATCTATGCCAATGAATCCATGTGGTGTAGTTATACCACTCGGAGTCAATTAATGCCYRGACCGGAACCCGGAGGGCTAGCTGCTAATGTGTTTCTACTATACTGTCAAAGAGCCTGGAAAGGCATACCAGGTGAAGCTGTGGGAGGCCCATGTACCTTTGGGCTTTTGACGATGTTTCATCCCGAAAAATTCTTAGTTAATGGAACCGTCCACACTCGAACAAAGCGGTCCACCCATGGCTTTACATCAAGTTGCGATAGTAACGTAGAATTTTGGAATCCWGCAGAACGTATCTTGAGTAGTATTTTTGCAGGAAKAGGGACTGCTCATGCTTTATCACAAGTTAACAGATTAGGATGCTGGCTTGCAAAAGAAGCAAATGCTACTAGTACTGCTTTGAGCACCTTATTAACAGACGTAGATTCAATTAGACACGCCACCTTACAAAATCGGTCTGCAATTGATTTTCTGCTATTAGCCCAAGGCCATGGCTGTCAAGACTTTGAAGGAATGTGTTGTATGAACCTGAGTGATCATTCTGAGTCAATACATACAAGCATTACAAAATTGAAGGGGTTAACAAAACAATTGCAAGAAGATGATGGTGAAAACTTGKGGGGACTGTTTGWTTGGTTGAATATGCTTGCTATAGGACCTTGGTTAAAATGCATRCTGATTCTAGGACTTGTTATAGGTTTTATGTTTGTTGCAATACTAATCTGTGTACCACGCTTGTTGAGCTGTGTGCGAAGGATGATTAACCAAAGTATGAGACAAGTCATGACCCTGCAGATCCATACAGCCTTAGCCCTTCAATTATTAAAAGAAGGGGGAGATGTGGAGGGTCATGACAGTGTTAAACTGGTGGAAAGTTGCAAGTAGCAAGCAACAGGAGTCTCAGACAAACATACCCAAGGACACCGGTGCAGCTGGGAATGATACATCCTGACAAAGTACAGATAAACCAGCAGAAGCCAGTGAGAACCAAGGTTAAGAGCAAGACAGCTTTTCTAAACAAGTAGCAAGGTACAAGACATGATCGTGCGTGCGTGATCGGTGTAATGAYTGGCTACCTGTGACATAATCTGCGTGATGATTGGCTTAGCAAAGTGTATCTGTGAGACCACTGAAGCAGCTAACTTCTTAGTATAAATATGCTTAGAAGCAAACAATAAATGTCTCAAGATGCTTCATCTCTTGAGTCCGTGCCATCATTCGCTACAAGATGACATTAACAAATGGAAAGTTTTTAAGATCATATATTTCCCATCTTTGAGATAGTGAAAGGGTTTGACTTCTATTACTTTGGAAGAAGTAGAATTTCCCATGGAAATACCAATGATGTTGGTGTGTGGCAGAGCAAAACCAGCATAAAGTTTCACCCTCTCGGAGAAATATTCTTAACAAAGAAGGGTTTAGTATTTTTAGAGCTTTGGGGGTTTTCCTCTCATAAACAGGTCTTCCTGGTCCCTGATTTTGACCAACAAGGATCACAATGGGAATGTGCTAAAAAGAGTCACAGCTTGTAGGCAAGTGGACAAGCAATAAGACTTTGCTTACTCCTGCCCCAACAACTTTTAACCCTAGAAGYTAGGTAGAAGTTAGATAGATACCTGCCCTAAGTGATTTTTGTAGACTGAATATTGTATTTCATGCAAATGATAGACCATTGATATAAAAGTTTGAAATATTTTTTACTGTTAATACTGTGAATAGACGATGTATTGTTCATATTCCATTTTTAAAAGTGTTTTCCCTTTTACATCTCTTTCTCTTTACATCTTTTTCCCTTTCATCTCTTTTCTTTRTCACACTTTCCTGTAGACCCTGTTTTGCCCTTCTTCCCAGAGTTAAAACTTCACAAAGTATACCAGAGGAGACTAGATTAAATAAGAATCAGAAATACTGTAGAGATATTTTCAATTCAAGCAAGTAAACACTTTCTGTCTTTGAAATAATATGAGCATATCCTGCTAACAATACATTCTGCCAAGCCTGTAACGAAATGAAAAAAAAAAAAAAGAATAAAAGAAATATTTTGTTTGGACTCAAACAATGTGATATTTAAGACATTCCACATATTTTAATATATTTTATTTTCTTCTAAAAATGGTCTAATACAATATTTCACCAAAAATAACATAAAATTTTATTGGAAGTTACTAATTACTTTATTCTGATGAATACATGGGACCTTAATTAAAAATTGGAATCCACTGCTTAATGTACATGCTTATAATGAAAATACAATTCTCATCCCTTAAGATATGTTTTCAAATAACTAGATTTTCCTACTTAAGCTAAACCAAATAGATGCATTATCTAAATAAATTCACAGAAAGCATGGCATTGCTCAATATTGCTGTTGTTCTCTGCTATCCAGCAGTGAAAACAATAATTATTATCAGTTCTCCATGTTCTTAGGGTTGGCATTAATACTAGTTTGCATGAAGAATGCAACCATGCAGAAGTACAGCAGCTCTTTAGAGGAAGAGAAGCTGCCAAAGTCTCCTGTGAGGCTTGCCAAAAAAACAGTCACAGTAGGGTGTCTCTACCAACTCTCTATCACAGTGTTCATAGGTCCTGCTCTTCGAGACAATCACCTGCTACTGAATAGAACTATTCATTGAGGCTGAGGGAGTGACTAACACAGACTTAAGCCTTTCAAAACTGCAAAGTTGCCAGAGCTCTCATTTTCTCAAGAGTCTCCTGATACTTCGTTAAGTTGGGCTTAGTGCTGTGTTAACACTGCCACTCAGCTTTGGAACTAGAGTTAGCTCATAGCTGGCTAGCTGGAATTTGGGGTAGGTGGATGCACAACTTTTTACATCTGTCAATAGAGCCATGTCCTCAGGGTCTTTCAGTGTATCTAATAAAATAAATCTTCTTTGAAAACTCAGACCTGTTGCTGTTATTATCCTTTTTCATTTTGCATGAGACAAAGGTTAATTGAGCACAAGAATGAATATGGTATGGTGAACTCAGGTCACTCAGCTGAGAGTAAATAGATAGTTTCCATGAATAAATTCTTGCTCTRATGCAAAAGAATTCAGATGAAAAGAGTGAGGTACTGATTTTGAGACTCTACACACCTTTGGGGTTTAGAATCACACAATCACAGAAAAATAGAGCTCTGGAGATCATCTAGTCCAAACCCCCTACTCTAGCAGGGTCAGGTAGAGCAGGTTGTCCAGGACTGTGTCCAGTTAGATTTTGAATATCTCCAAGGAAGGAGACTTCATGACTTCTCTGGGGCAATCTGTTCCAGTGTTGAACCATCCTCAGAGGAAAAAAGTTTTTTTCTTTTTTTCAGATGGGATTTCTTCTTTTTCAGTGTGTGCCCATTGCCCTGTCACTGGGCAGCACTAGAAGAGAGTCTGGCCCTGTCCTCTTTACGCCCTGCCTTCAGATATTCATACACAATGATAAGAACACCTCCTCAGCCTTCTCTTTTGCAGGCTAAACAGTCCCAGCTCTCTCAGTCTTTCCTCGTAAGAGAGAWGTTCCAGTCCCTTAATTATTTTCATGGCCCTTCTCTGGACTTGCTCTAGGCAGTCCATGTCTCTCTTGTATTGGGGAGTGCAGCACTGGACCCCATATTCCAGACGTAGGCTCACCAGACCTGAGTAAAGGGGAAGGATCACCTCCCTTGACCTGCTGGCAATACTATGACTAATGCAGCCAGGGTACCATTGACCTTCTTTATCACAAAGGCACAGTGCTGGCTCACGGTCATCCTGTTGTCCACAAGGACCCCCAGGTTCTTCTCTGCAAAGCTGTTTTCTAGCTGGTTGACTCACAGCCTGTACTGGTGCATGGGCTTATTCTTCACTAGAACTTCTTGTCATCTTATTGTCCTTCATGTGTCTGAAAATGGTATCCAGGATTAGTTGCTACACCATGTTCCTGTGACTGAGGTGAGGCTGGCTGGCCTGTGGTTCTCTGTATCCTCCTCCTTTCTGTTCTTTCTTCCAGTCATCAGGAACCTCCCCTGATTGCCGTGACTTTTAAAAGATGATGAAGAGTGATGATCAGCTCCCTCAGCACTCATAGGTGCATCCAATCAGGCCCCATAGACTTGTGTATGTCCAGTTTGTTTAAGTGTTCCCTAACCTGTTCCTTCTCCACTGAGGGTAAGTATTCCCTGCTCCAGACTTTCCTTCTAGTCTCAGGGGTTTGGGATTCCTGAAAGCCAGTCTTAGCAGTAAAGACAGAGGTGAAGTACTTCTTTGAGTACTTCTGCCTTTTCTGTGCCCTTTGTCATGATATTCCCTCCCCATTCAACAGTGGTCCCACATTTTCCCTAACCTTCTTTTTGCTGCTTATGTACTTGTAGAGCCTTTCTTGTTGCCCTTCATGTCTCTTGTCAGATTCAATTCCAGGTGGGCTTTGGCTTTCCTAACTAGGCATTGAATGGAATGAGTTTGGCTCTTCCTGGAAAAGTGATAATAAATTGCACTCCCTATCTTTTGAACAGGCTGGCAGTTAAGTCATTCATCCAGTAAGCAGATTTTAGAAAAGGTCTGACTGTCCTTTGAGTGGGACAGAAATGATATTCTTGGTCTATCCCAGAGTGGATTTCCTATATCATTTGGTTACAATAACAATGAAACAGGAATAGACCTGGAAGTAAGGATCTGAATAAACTTCAAATTTTCCTCCTTCCTACTAAATGCCATAACTAGTAGGATGGAGTCACTTAGACTTTTGCTCTTTCTTCTTCTAATACCATGGACTTCATAGCAGTCCTACTTCAGCAGGCAGGATGAACATGCCCTTTTCTCATGGCTATATCATTAGGGCTATGAGCTAATGCTAGTCTAGCCCACCCAGGGCTGGAAATGGGCCTCCAGCATCTGTGAAAAAGAGTTCTAAGCATTAAGCTGATGTGCAAAAAAAGAAGGTATTTTTGCCATAGCAACATATTCAGACTTTTTTGAGGAAGCAGATAGCTCACTGACTTGGTATCCTCTGATTAAACCTGGTTTTCATCAGAATTTTTCTGGCAATGGGCCTGTATCTTCAGTACCCAGATCTGAGCACATATGGGCACTTTCAGCAACAGCAAACTTTTAAGCCATACAGAAAGGTACTTTATAAGTTCAGGCGTTGTGAGGACTAAGCAGTGCTGAAAAGAGATGTCGCAGATAATTGTCTGGCCTCTAAGCAAGTTTAGGCTTCTAAATCACAATTTAGACTGACCATTAGTGATCCCTAACTTCTCTTAGCTTCATTTTAGGCCTAAATCTTATGTTGAATCTGACCCATAAGTTCTTTTTTGGTTCTGCTTTACAGTGTTGTGGCCCTCAAAAAAAGACTTTTCTCCTTTGAGTTTTGAACAGATTTTTTTCAAAAGAGACTGTTTCTGCATGGAAAACATCTGTGATGATTTATATATTTCTGTAGTAATCCCATAATTCATTAGAAGCAGTATCTCCATTCAGAGGATTACTATGGAAATATATGTGCATAAATCTAGGAAAGTTAACTTTTAAAAGGGATAGACACTCTGGTTTTTAGAAGCATTTTTATTTGTAATGTTGTTTCCAGCTGTGATAAATAAAGGGCTGAATTGCAGTGGGAAATGTAGAAATGGAGACCCTGATCCTGCACTGAATTCCAAGTGGGCAGGAGGTTTGTCAACATGGAGTTCATTGCAGGATCAGGGCCCTAAAACCTGAGCTTATAAGGGCTGACATTTTTATTCTCCAGTGTTCAAATGGACTGCTTAAAAAACCTRTAAATGCTTCATCTAGACAGCAGGGCACCATTTCAGGAACTGATTGCCCATTATAGTACTGACAATAAAAAAGGAAAATACCCCAAGGGAGAGGGAGCAGGGCCTTATGACTTTCCCACTGAACTCAATGTGAAACTTATAATTTCCTGCCCCCACTTTGCAGGATGCGTCAGTTTTCAGTGGCCATTGCATTATGTTCCTAAGCTGCTTTCAAAGAAATCTGAAATGAGGGGGCTTATTATAGGGAAAAAACAGACTAAATCATTGCAGAAATCTGAGTCCCACTACAATAAAGATTTCTTCCTTGCATACAAAAGAATATTGGGTTCTTTCCTTTATATTGGATTTCTCCTCCCCCAGAATTAATCAGCTAGAAATAATACTTATTTGATTTACATTTTCTGGGCTAGGTTGTGAAGATGTGCTTGTCACATATAGAGCAGAGCATATCTGTTTATGAAGCCTTTTAAGGATTTTTTTATCCCCCAGCAATCTTTTTAAAGGCTGTCTGTAACAATACTTTGGAAGAAAAAAAAAATTAAGCATGTGTACAGATTCACCCATTATCCTAAGCAATCATCCTTTCCTACATCAGAGCCAGGAAACCAATATACATCCTCCTCCCCACATTGAATCTCCTCCGTAGAACTTCTAGCAGTTTGTGGTAGCAGAGAGCACCTGTCTGGATAATGTGAAGGGATAAGGGAGTATGTTAAACAAGGGCAGAGGGAATTGGGGAGGGATGCAAGAGACACAGAGCTAATTGAAGCAAAGCATTTTATTAATCTAGAGTGCTGTCTCCAGGCATGCCTGAAATCTAAATAATGATACTGAACTTCAAAGGCCTTATTYTCCATTCCTTGTGCACTCACTACGCCTGTTCAAGTCGCTGGAACCTCTAAGTACATTAAAATGCGGAATCTTACTGTGAATAAGCCGTAAGAATCAATTAGCAATAAAATCTTGTCCTGTTTACAAGAAAAAAAAAGAAGCTATTTTCTGTTCAATTCTTTCCTGTCTATTAGTAGTATGAGTAATCTGAGTGTCAAGTTACGTGATTTTGACCCTCTGGAGAGCCATCTAAAACACTGAATTTCCTTTGAGTCTTTATTGTTTTCCAAATGATTTATCCTGATGACCTATTCTGCTGCCATTGGACACTGTGTATGCACAACACTTCAAGGGTTTGTGTAGGGTCTGACTACAAAGTTGTGTAGCTTCTCAGGTGTGCTTGGGGATTTGGTTTGTGTGTTTTAAAACTATTCTGCTGTTTCAGGATCTTTGCATATTGGATTATGTTAATTTCATTATGTAAACATTAGTTACTTGCTGGTTGCAGAGTACTTTGAAGATGTAAGGTGCTCTGAAAGTTATCATTATATAATTATTGTATGTATTATTGTTATTTCACCTTTATTTTTCAAAGCACAAAGAACAGATGATAGTCTTCCTTAAAGGAGTTTACTTACACAGAGACCCTCAGTTCTCTGCCTGCTTCTTCAATACATGCTCATAAGGATGTCATCTGCTGAGACACAGGACACTGTGAAATGCTGTTGTGCAAAAAGCATCATTATTGTTGCCTTCAGAATGCAAGATCCAGGCCATTTCTCATGTTTGCCTTCCTCTAGCACATCATCAAAATGGATATCCTAGCACACAGTCCTCTGAATTGTAGAGAAAATGTTCCTACCCATTTTCACACATAATTTCATGTGTTAAATTATCTTTCAATATGTTATGGGAGAGCCTAAGGTATAAAACCACTAAGTGTCTTGCTTACTTGCATTTGAATATTAAAATTTATATGAAATTTTTGGATTTCATTTCAATTAAAAAAATTCCCTGGCAAATTGTTTCCTAAACCTTTTTTATCACTAAAGAAGCTTGGTTAGTCTGCTGAGGTTGGCTTAAATATTAATAATAATTGGATGGCTGATATTTTATAATGGAAAATATATTTTGTGGAGAAATGGGATTTCATCCAAATCAATAGAATTTGTGAGAAATGTCTATTTTAATTAAATTGATTAGATTCCATGATCACAACATCCAACAGGAAAAAGTTAGTTTCAAACTTTATTTGCTTTGTTTTATAACTAACCAAATTAAAACAAAATTTTGTTAAATGAAGGCTGACATTTTTCATCTGAAAGAGTCATATGGGGATTTTTCCTGTGAAATTTTCTATGAGAAATTTTCATGAGCATTAATCAAAATCGAGTTTGCTTCTTTACTTGAAGAAAATCTTTTCTTTTAAATATTGTCACAGAAAGTAAAAAGCTAAATCAGCCTCTTATTCTGAATATCTTTTCTTCAGAGTTCTGTAAATAGCCTGTTATGCAATTACCTACGTCCTTGCGTTTGGGGGACTCAGCTTGGAGTAGTTACAGACCTTCATGGACTCCTTCAAGTTAGAGGGCAGAGAATCACATCTCTGATCTTCTAATTTCAATGGCCTTTCTACATGCCATTTCAAAGACTGGGAATTTAAAAAAATTCTTTTCCCTTTGTCCTCTGTCTTCAGAGATAAAAGAGCAGCTACTATTTCACCACTCTGACTCTCATTAGTGCAAAGCAYGCTAGAAAGATATTAGAAACTACTTCTCTACCAAACCCTCCTCTCTGCGAACTTTTTTCCAAGGAAGCCAAGATGCTGCTAATGCTAAGTTTCTGAAGTATTTCTGCAAGCAAAATATTTAGGACTGGTACAACATTATTCCTTCGCCTCAAAGGGGATGGGAAAGGAAGAAAAAACAAACAAATAAAATCCTGGATATATTATTTTATGATTATTCAAATAGATGAGGCTGATAGTCTTCAAGTACAACCTGACACAACATCCTTAAGGAGAAATGAGTGTAAAGCAATTTACACACCTAAATCCTCCCATGAAGTCAATGAGTCTGTTCCCATGGATAAAGTTAGGCACAAGCTTAAGTCTTTGCTCCAACTGAGGCTTATTTAATAATAATAATAATAATAATAATAATAATAATAATAAAGACAACTTTCCTTTTTCTAAAGATAATTTCCCTATCACTAATGGGCACTTATTGTTCATCAGCTGGAGGAAAGATGGGAAGGAGGAAGGGAACAAATGATCATCACAGTATAATCTATACAGAAGACAGAAGGAGTACCAGCAGGGGTGAGATGGAGCTAATGCCATGCGGAAGCAGCCAGTGCGTCCAAAACATCTTGGCAACRCTGATGTATTACCGTTTTATGGGGAGATTATAGTATAGAGAAAAGTTCCTACGAGAGTAAATTGGAGAAGATTGTGTACTGGGAGAAAAGCTCCATCAGGGAAATGTTGCTTATGGTGGGAGAAATGCATAAGCAGAACCTGGTGTACTGAGGAGATACAGTAAAGGTCAGCAGTGGGATTTTTCTGAGAAAGTGATTTTTTTCTGGTGTAGTGATGGGTCACCAAAAGAACCTGGGAGGGCAAGGCTGCTGAACAATAGTGTTGTGGGTAGCAGTGGTGTGAGATTTCTTGCCAGGCAGGCAAATTCTTCTGACATCATTCATGGCCAGATGGGATCTGAAGTATATTTAAGGCTGTTATTGGACTGAAGGATACACTGCAGAAAAAAATTAAAATCAGCATATAACACTGTTCCATTCCATTGAAATTTCTCTGGTTTTGCTAATGTTTGCTTAATGTGTACTAGCACAGTAGATGTATTGTAGAGTAACCATTACTTCAATTATGAGACATAACAGAAAGTCACTAAAAGATTTTTAATGATATTTTTATGTTAGTATTTAGATATATAAAGAAGTAATGCTTTTACAGTTACTTTTCACACATCAGACTAAATTACAATAAGAAGATAACTAATGAAAGCAGCCTGATGGTCTGTTGATTTTGCTGYCCACTTTTCTATTAGTCTTCCTCATTTGAGTTCTGGCCCAGATCTTTTCTTCCCCATATTGCCAGTCGAAAACAATGACCTGGTCAGCTTGGGGAGCACAGGAAGAGAAGCCAGATAGAAAAAAAATAATAATTGTTAAATACTTTCAGTGATATGTAGGTGCCTTAATCATATTTGCAATTCTATAAACCCCTACACAGCTGCTTTTCAGGTTCTTTGGGTAGCTGGAGTGTATATGCTCCAACTGTCCAGTACTGAGCATATTGAAACTGAAGTTGATCCTGATTGTGATTCAGATGTAAGAATTTTTTCCTACAAAGTCCTTTCAAAATATTAGTAAAGAGAAGAAAAAGTACAATATACTCCAGTACCAGCCTGGGTGGATTCATCCTTATATACGGATATGTTCTAGTTATTGTCCAGTTAGTGCTGAATATGATACAGACACTGACATCTGGGATTTCTCCTCCCACAGCTGAACATCCTAAGCACTTGGACACAGAACCATATTCTGGTCCAAAACTTTATATTTTGTTTTCTACTTTGTATAGAAAAGTGGAGAATTCATCTTTCCAGAAAATGCATTCAAGGACCCAAGTTAGAGAATCTTGTGTCTCTTTTCCCCTGCTCTAGTCTGTCAACAKGTAAAATATTTAATCTAATATTCAGATTTGTGCCATGTCTTTATTAATTACCTTTGAGTTAGTCAAAAATCCTGAAATGAAGCATGCTAAAGAAAGGTAAGCTGAAACCCTAGAGCATTATGAGCGATTTAATAGTTTACACACTCAATTGTTTAAGTAAAAGGCCAGTTTCCTCAGCTTCACTAGATTCCTTTGCTGTAGAATTATATACTATTACAGCTGGAGTAGAAGGTTCCTTAATCTACTCATAGCAAAATATAAAAAAACTGCCATTAAATTATTAATATTTCAGATGGCTTAAAAGTCTTTTCCCATTTTTGATAGAGCTGCTATGAAAGAATATTCTAGATGATAAAMTTGTTTGTCCTATTTTTATAAGGAATTCTTATTTTAAAACAGCTTTAAATTCTATCATTGATCTGATTTAAGCCTGCTAAAATTCTGTCTTGGATTTGATGCCTTCTTTGTTAAAGTTTCTCACATCAGTGGTAAATATTTGACTTTTTTTCTTTCTTCTTTAACTTTTAATATTATTATTAGGAGAAAAAAAACAACTTATTGATGGTCATTTGTAGTTGAAAAATAAGGGCACAAACTTTTTCCTTCCTTTGGTTGTGCGTACCATCTCAGCTCATAGGAACTTATCCCCAGATAATTTTCTAAGGAAAACTGTGTGACTTTATAGATTATTCCATATGACTACTTGTCATGCATTAGTGTTAAGTAYTGAACTACTTAATCCAGTTTCTTTTCTCATTCATTCACTGAATTAATTTGTTTTATTCCTCTTCTATTCTGTTTTCTATCTGCTCTTCATCTTTACTGATTTTTTTTTTTTTTCAGTTTAAAAAGAAATTGCAAACCACCGGTGTAGTGAGAACACCTGCAGAAGATCTGGCGAGGAGTCAGTGACTGGCAGAGTACATGGTAGCAGCCCCAGCAGGTGAAACTACACACTGACCAAATTCCCGTCAGGGCCAGGCATACATATTCCATTTTGTCAGCAACGTCGASCTGCTTCCTTGGCAGTAGCTACTCAAGGTTAGCACAGCTGAGATAAGGAAATAGTTCTAGTAGATTTACGGGGCTCTTGGGAGCAACGAGTCAAGTCCCGCYTRGGTGTCCGACCTGCGCGTCTGACCCGTGCCTCCAGCAGTCTCCCATCAGCGACCCCTCCATGAAGTTCCTGGGGCTCCCCATGCAGCTTGGAGTGTAAGTAAGTCCTTTATTAAATCTATCCTGTTTAACCCCTTACGAACCTTGAGTGTCTCTCTCCGCCGGTATCCCAGTGCACAGGGGATGTGGCTATGGAGGACCCTCTTRTATCCYTCCTGGGAAACCTGCATGCTCGATCACCTCCCTGAAATGCCTGTACACCAAAGCACGCAGCATGGGGAACAAACAGGAAGAACTAGAGATCTGTGTGCGGTCGCAGGGCCATGATCTCATTGCCATTACAGAGACATGGTGGGATAGCTCGCATGACTGGAGTGCTGTCATG
>NW_020448252.1:540999-573231 GCF_003343035.1 Apteryx rowi
GCCTGGACTCATTCCTGTGCAATGTGCTCTAGGTGACTGTGTGACAGAGGTCCCTTCCAACCTCAACCGTTCTGTGATTCTGTGATCCGACCCTCTCTTGCCCGCCTTGCGGTCACATTTGGTGTAGTCAGCAGGATACCAGCATGGAGATGCCTCTTTGGGGGCGAAAGAACAAGGGGTGGTGGGGAGCCACGTTCCTGGGTGGCCCGTTGCAGGTCAGTGGGCACCTATGGCTCACATGCTGGTGGGGTGGATTGACCCCATAGCATGGCCAGATCTAGAGACTGAGCCCAGGTAACCCCAGAGCGGCTCATGGAACTGGTTTCCAAGCTCCAGCTGGAAAAAAGCAGGGTTGGTGRTGTGAAAGGCAGCGGGGGATCTGGGGTGGATCCTACTGACTGCRCTGTGCACCCTGGATGAGGTGCTGTTGACACAGCGCCAGCGAATTTGGCAGCTAGAAAGTGATCTTAAAGCCACTAAGGAGGCTCGACAAATGACCCAGGAGGTTGTGATTGCAACCGCAGATTGAGCCGAGAAGCTGGAGCACCGGTGTGCTGTTTTGGCCRCCCACATTGCAAACCGACAGTGGCGATGGGGGAGGCGGCGAAATGTCTGTCCCCTGGCTCTGAGGGCACTGGTGTGAACAGTGGATTGGGTTCCGGAAACTTGGGATGACAATGTCTGGGATCCCAACGAGCCCCCCAGCTCGGAGTCAGACACAGAGCACGAGGGGAAGGCAGCTGCCCGGCCGGTGGCAGAGCAGCAGCTCACTGGACCGAATGCAGCCAGTTTGCAAGGGATCACAACTACTCGCAATTTAAAAGCATCAGAGCTGCAGCATATACAGGGGCGCTAAAAGCAGCAGCTCCATGAAGGGTTATTAGAGTGACTGTTAAGGTTGTCAGACGATGGGACAGAGGCAGTTTATTTTASTAGAGAGGAGCTCAGTAGGATGGGGGCTCTGCCCCAGGATCCCAGGCTGTGCAACACCCTCYGCACCTGGCAGCAGCAGAACCGAAAGGTTTTCCCCTCCCTGATGAAGTGGGTGCTGGGCACGGTGCGTTTAACCTGGCCGGCCACAGCAGACATCGATGACAGGCTCACCAGGTGGACTGCTATTGCAGCAGGGATAAACCAGCTGCGACAATTAGGAATGTTGTCCAGAATTTACTCCCCCAAGTTTACAGGACCAGATCAGATCCCCATGAGCAAAACCATCCGGATTAAGATGCTGTGAATCACCCCTCCCCATCTTAAAGCGATGGTGCTACCTGTGATTGGTGGGGGGCAGGTACGGTGGGGGAAGTTGCAGAGCTGCTATCTCAGTTAGCAGAGGCGTCCTCTGTTAGCAGAGATGGGAAGTCGGGAAACAGGCAGGTAAACATGAAGAAGAGTGAGTCACGGCACTATGTCCCGAGACCTGCTGCGAGCTGGCGTGCCATGGGGGGAGGTGGAAGGTAAAACCAGCGCAGAGCTGCTTGAGCAGTGGCTGCAGCTGCAGCCGCAGCAGCGCACACAGCCCCCCCCGGGGCGGGGTAGTGCAGCAAGCAGCTTGGGGGTGCAGGGGGGGACCTGCAACACCTGCTGCCCTGCTGACAGCGTGCACGGAGCGGGAGCTGCCAGCTGCACAAAAATAGGCTAGGCAGTGTTGCTGCTGTTGTACTCGCTTAGCTCCACAGTGGTTGCAGACCAAAAAGCATTATATCCACAGAGGGCAAAAGCCTGGAGAGGTAAAGTCCAAAGAATCAGTGTGGGACAACCCCTGGCAGTGACTGTCATCATGGCTGTCGAATTTAGGACTATGGGGAAAATGCATTATGCTCCCAGTCTTCTGGGCTGATCAGTTTTGTGTGCATACATGTTATAATTTACTGTATGTGTATATATATATATATTCACTATGATTTAGTTGCTTGTACACCTTAGCTGTTTAGTTAGGCTAATACCTGAAAGGCATGTCTGAACCATGTCTCTGTCAGTCAAAGGATGGAGTGTAGTGAGAACACCTGCAGAAGATCTGGCGAGGAGTCAGTGACTGGCAGAGTACATGGTAGCAGCCCCAGCAGGTGAAACTACACACTGACCAAATTCCCGTCAGGGCCAGGCATACATATTCCATTTTGTCAGCAACGTCGASCTGCTTCCTTGGCAGTAGCTACTCAAGGTTAGCACAGCTGAGATAAGGAAATAGTTCTAGTGGATTTATGGGGCCCTTGGGAGCAACGAGTCAAGTCCCGCCTGGGTGTCCGACCTGCGCGTCTGACCCTTGCCTCCAGCAGCCTCCCATCGGCAACCCCTCCTCGTGGTTCCCGGGGCTCCCCATGCAGCTTGGAGTGTAAGTCCTTCATTAAACCTATCCTGTTTATCCTTATGAACCTTGAGGGTCTCTCCCCGACAGTGTCTGACACTCTCTTGCCCGCCTTGYGGTCCCAACCTGATTTTCCTTACTCTTTCAACTACTCATGAGAAAAGATAAGAGCACAGCCTTTTTAGTAATGACAGTATTTATGACTACATTTAAATGTTACTATTTATTGTGTCTGCCATAGCTGTAGTTGCAAAATAATCTCCATTAGACATCCCATTTTAAACTCTCCAAACTTTCTGATACATTGTGGGCTGTAATTTATTCATAAATAATGGTTGTTAAATGACCATCTCTGGATATGACATGTTGCATGCCAAATCCTATATATTACCTAACAAAATCAAGCTTTTATTGCAAATGTAGAGACAAGTAACTTTCCARTAACACTTGACATGACCTTCAAGTCATAATATTCTTCAGTTCTTGTATGAATTTTCACATAAAACATAGGTTCAAACCGACATTGAGAATGACCGTATAATGAGAGAACATCTACTGTGAATTATATATTTCTTTGTAATTATGTGTTGTATGACATAGGTTTTCTCTGCAGCTGAAGTTCATATAGGGCAATTTGATTTGTGCTGCCGCACAAATGTGGAACATATATTTTAATTATAATCCCTATAAGTGGTCCAGCATCTGAACTTACTATAGTGGAAAGCAAGTCATCTGGGCCATATGTGATAAGGAAAGTAGTAAATACAGACCAGGGGTGATTCTTTTATTTTTACATGTGTATTAAGTAGACACCTACAACTGAGCTATTTGTGTAGGATTTTTTTTGTCACTGTGGAGAGAAATAGGCACTCTTAGGCTGTGATTCATATCACCCTAAAGTGAATGTCTACAGTAGGTCACATAAATTGCATCCTCTGCTGACTATTGATCTCCATTGGATATAAAAAATTTGAAAGTGACTAGTTAATATGCACACATCTTATAGACCTCTAAAGTTAGGTGAGATGTCTCCTGACCACTTACTTAAGTGCTCTAGGTATAAATATATTATGTTGCTGAATTTTTTATTGCTATTTATTTTCAGCTATTGCAATACTTTTGTTCTATGTTAAATGTATACCCATTACACTGTGCACATCATAAAGCTATATGGCAGAACCATTTCATCTTTCCACAAAAATGGTTATTTTTATAGTTCAGTCATATTAGTTAGGATTATATATTAGTTTAAATTTTTCATGGTTTGCAATATTCTGTTTTAACAAAACACAAACTATAAAAATAATATTTTTCAACATCAAAATATTTTTGACAATTCAATGAATTTTAAGAAAATATTAATTTCATATGACAAATGACATCTTGACATCTGAATTTATAGAAGATCTATGACCACAGAAGAGCAAGTATAGATTTGAGAAACATGTTTTACTAATAGAAAATGACTAGAAAAATGATATTTCAAATATCTTTTCTATTCAATAGAGATTCCAACTGTTTATTAATGATAATCTAGAAGAGGAGCAAACTTGTTTTGAAACATCAAGATAAAATGGAAAATAAGATTTTTTTGAAGTTATCTGGCATGTCTCAATATACTTATTTTTTAAGAAGCCTGCTCTCATTACTTTGATTTTAGGACTGTTTTCTTTAGAATCACGCTTACTGTCTTTTTTTTTTTTTTTAGCTCATTAGTCTTTCTCTTCTTCCTTGTTTTCCAACTCCTCTAGGCTTCACTGAATTGCCAAATCAGAGTGAACAAAAAGAGTCAACCTGTTCTGAGAAGCTGAGACAGTATGTGCAGCTGGCATTACAAATGTGGGATCGAAGCCCATTGTAAAAGGGGAGTTGTTTCTCTGTTTCCTTTAGAAATAGTCAGCAAGCTCACCAGTGGAAATAAACTCTTTAAGAGGAAAATGCAATTTGTACCCAACCTTATTCAATTTCAATGAACTTTTCAGTACCTTTTTATTATATTTGTGCCGATATCCTAAGCCATAAATCTTGACAGCTGCTGTTATTTAAATGCAAATCCTTCAATAGGAAATTAATATAAAATTATGTAAAAGAAGAAAGTGACAAAAACTGTACCAAATTAACAGAATTCCAACTAAAGACTAATTTCTCTAAGAACCTTTTTCTTTAACAGATTTTCAGATTTCCAAGTGGGAATAAATTAGGCCTGAAGTGTTTTTTTGACATTGGTGTATTTTATTGTGGATATTTAGTTAGAGATAACTCTCTATTGCCAAGACAGATTCTAATAATCATATTTGTTGTTTTCAAAGAAAAATGAAGATATGATTTCTTGGCACATATTTCAGGGTTGCTTGCTAGTTATTAACCAAGTTCAGTCAGGAAATGTCTGGTGAATGAGTACCAAAAGTAGATAAAATAAGTCATGAAATACATGTATAAATGAGGGAGAAGGGTTTTTATCTTTCCTTTTAGCAGTACTTTTTGTCACCAGGCTACCCTGTCCTCTAGGCCTGATAAAAATAAGCAAGGTAAAACAAGTAATAGACTGAAACCTCAACGGAAAGCAGTAACTTTGACTCTAGTAATAAAACAATATTGATGTTGTCTATTAATTTGGCTGTAAGAATTTCAGAATGACTGATCAGAGAAGAATGYAGCAAAAGTATTAGGCTTTCTCTAATATCAGTTAATCTAACAGTCAACGAGGAACTAATTTTACACTATGCTGTCACCAAAACCAGTGTGATCTCAGAATACAGGATTATATGTTTTGAACTTTATTAACATCTACTCCAAAATTATGAACAAATTAAATATGATAGCTTATTCAATTAAAAAAAAAGTTGCATTTTTGTCCTTTTCTTTACATTTTTATTTTATCTTTTATTATTTTCATGTCTACTCAATCTTTAATTTTCCAAATGCCAAAAGTCTTACTTGAATATAGAAACTAACACTATTGTGACTCTATATTTATTGTTCCAGACTGGTATCATTTGTATTAAGAATATAATTTGCAACTGAAGGATTCCTTATTTGTAGTGTTTTACTGATTTCCAGATTGGTATATAAATAAAACTATTTTTCTAGGGAGGATCTAAAATTCAAACTGAGACTTAAAAGTCTTGGGTTTTTTGATTGATTTTTTTTTTTCCTCAGCATCAGAAGCAGTAATAATATTTGCTGCGGGCCAAATCTTTTCCTTAGTTATTTTTGCATTGTCTTCCTCTTCTGTTTGTTAGTAATGGAACTGAATGAAACAGATCAGTCATCTAGATTTGAAGTAGAATTTGACCTTGAAATGGAATCTTAATTCACAATGTCACTAATGACCTATGAATAGAAAAAAGGGCATGGAGATGGAGATGGAGATGGAGATGGGGATGGGGATGGGGATGGGGATGGGGATGAAGATGAGGAGAGGAGAGCAGAGCAGAGCAGAGCAGAGCAGAGGAAGCTAACTTCAGAAAAATTCTGTATCTGCATAATTTTTATCTTAACTATTACATTATTATTGAACTTTTTTTTAAATTACATGTTCCATCTTTTTTTATTATTATTATTTTTTAGCACTCTTTAAGAATGGAGCAAATAGGACTGTATTTAACCCRGCTGTAAATTCACTTAAAACAGAAAATGACTTCTGGATGAATTCAATTTTAGAAAATGTTCACCGATAATAATTGAGCACCAGCACAGAAAAACAGAGTTTTCTCCACATTAAGGAGGGGACTCCAAAAAACATCAGCAAAAAAAAAAAAAAAAAGAGAGAGACAAAACAAAATTATTTTTCCTACTTTTACTCTGGAGAGGGCATTTACTTTTCAGCACCTGGCACTTACACTATCACTTGCACATCAAATTTTATTAAGAGTGCAAACAGTATCACCCTATAAAGTTACTTGCATTTGCATGCCCATGTTGTATTGTCGAGTGACATTTAGCAGCATTTACTTTTTTGGCTGCCATTTCCCCATCTTGCATAACACATTTTTCTTACATTAGAGGCTGAAGCATAGGAAAATTTTAAATTTGAGTGCACCTGTGGGATGACAGCATGATAGACATCTGTGAAATAAATGCAGACTTATGGTGAGCAGGTTCAGCTGCAACCCCATAAAATGACATTTTATTATATGGCAGGCTTAAATGGTAGAATGTTGAACAATCACAGAAAAACATTGCATCATGTAAAACTGTAGTASAAGAAAAAAAAAAAGACAACAGTGTGCAAAACTGCAGCTGATCCTGCTTGCCATATGGTATGTCACTCATAGTAATAACACTTACATTCCCTCAGTAAGTGCCCTTAAATACCAGGGAGTGAATACAGCAGTACACAGATTGTAAAAGGAATTTGTAATCATATACATTACGAACTTCGTACTTACAGGAATCATTCTACCCTTACATTAATAGAATAGCCTTTTAAAAATGTGTATATCTTAAAATGTTCTCTGTGCTAGATTATTTACAATCTACTTGTGCAAATGTCTAATAGCAAGTCTTCCTGAGTCAATATAAAATAAAAATACTGTGATTTTTATGCCAATGCAGTTTTCTTATATTTTTATATATTTTTCAATGTATTCTGTTCTATGTGATCCTGCTGAGAAACAAGCTAGTTCAAGCTGTTTGGATGAAGGACAATAATTTACTTTTTATCAGAGGTGTATGGAAAACTGTTTATTAAATGTTCATTATTTCCTGCCAAGCAAAATCTAGAGGGCATTCAATGAAATTTTCATGCAGCAGTTTTGAACTAAGCAAAGGAAGAACTTTGTCATATCATGCACATAATTAAATTGTGGAACTCATTGCCACAAGATGTTGTAGAAGCCAAAAGTGTAATTAGATTCTTAAAAGTACTGAGGATAGGCCCATCATCTATATTGAACACAGAAGTCTGAAGCCTTCATGTCAGGAAGTTCTGCAGGCCCTTACTGCGGCAAGAGGATGCCAGGAGAAAGGATCACTCTAGGCATGCCTGTTCCTCATGGTTGTGGCTGTTGCAGGAAGGATGCTGGGATAGATGAATCCTTGATCTATTCCAACATGTGATTTTACAGGAATGTTTACACTGGATTGAATTCAGATCTGGTGCTGAGTTACTCAGACATTTCTTGTTGTTTCCATAGGACACGGAAATATAGAAAAGCAACAACAAAAAAAATCCCATCTACTGAGGTTTTCCTGGCAAGATACAAATGGAAGCTGAGTGTGAGGCAAGCATGAATCATTCATTCATTTATTTATTCTTCTTAGTATGGGTGAGTTTTAAGAGATAAGCAAGTCACTTTTGACTTGGTGAGGCAGAAGTGGGTTGAGAGTCAGTCTCTGAGATCTTACAGGGTACGATATGTTCAGCACGCATGACATTGTTCTGAGACAGTTCCTTTAGCATGGTCTACTGTATTTTCTTGTCACCTTTTTGGTGGATTGTTTGGGGTTGTTTTGTTTTGTTTTGTTTTACTTACCAAGTTAGCAGGGCATACAGCCAATAAAAATGGATAAATAAAGTAATAAAAAATCTCAGTGTAAGAGATTTGGTAACTCTTCCAACTGTATTTCCAACAATTTTAACCTTATGAACATGAGTCAGGTCCTTGTTTTGGTCTACTGACTGACAGATCCGATTTTTTATGAAAGTTCTCTTACATTGTAAGTGTCCTAATACTACTGTTCACACTTTTCATGTCTCTACTCACTGTATGGCTTATGGGAAMTTTTCAGTTTCAACCTTCTCCCACAGTTTCTGTGGCCCTGAGAAGTTTCTCTGATCAGTTTTAGGATTATATTTTTCTCCAAGCTTTTTCCTCTGAAATGACAGGTCTCTCCTGCCAGCACTTCTGTCATCAGTAGCAATGCACAATGTTGGGAGATGCACTTTTGATTTTTCCTGTTGCCCTTTTCCACAGTCTAGTGCAGTGTCATTTGTTGATTCTTTCTGTTCCTCCTCAGTAATGCACTGACTGAGCTGAAGCAACTGACCTGAAGGTTTCATCATCCAGGATTGCGGACCTGTCTTTTCTGTTCGTGGTACTTGTATGGTATCCAGGGATCAGGGTCAATGTCAGTGTTTGGCATAGTTTTTAYATCCCTGGGTACTAGTTTACTATCTCTTCTGCTTGATTTACTGATAGTTTCTTAGGGGTTGACAAGAGTGAGCTTCAAGTGCATTTTCTTCAGCTATAATATTGGAAGAAAATGTTAGCGAGAGCAAGCAGATTATCTAAACAGAGCCTGATGAGTCTGTGTCCCTGTTCATCGATCTTTCTTAATCCATGTTTGCTTAATTCATTCTAATCCATGACCTTTGCTCCCACTTCAGCTTTGCAGTGCCCCACATTTGGCAGCATGTTGTGCCTCGGTACCGTGTCAGTGAGTTAGGACTCTAGAATTTTATCATCCTTAGCCAGTGTCAACGTGAGGGRGGGGCTGGATGATGGTCAGGTTAACTGGTGTTTCTTTAAAGAAGATTGAAATAATAACCACTGTGAAAGGATTATATCTCATTAAGGATAGTTCTATACTTATGTGGAGGTACCGATGCTTTCTCATTTTTAAACATGATCTTCAAACTGATAAAATAAATAGAAATTGAATGATGAAATATAGTTAATGGATCAGTGAACGTATTCTAGTGTCATACAGTATTTTTGTGACAACTGGAAGCTTAAACTTGTAGGCTACAACAGAGAAGTTGAATGAAATGTACTGTGAAAGCTGGGTGTTTATATGTGATGAAAATATGATTTTTCTCAAAAAGTAGATGAAAGGTTTTCTTCTTCTTTCTCAAAAGAAGAAGAAAAAATATATATAACTATGTATTTTTTTTTCTATTTCTTACCATTTAACGTAAAGTAGCTCTTCCATTACAAAGCTTCTGCCCTACCAGGACATAACAGCAAAATACTGAGTGACATCATATAAAAGTTTTACAGTTCACCTTTCACCTTGGAAATCCAGATTATTTTCACTCCAGAGTATAATTATGAATCAATATATACAGCCTACTTGAAAACAGAAAGGTTTTCTCTTTTTTTTCATTAGATAGACATGCTCTGTATCTTTTAATGGGCATTTGGGATACACTCCTTGGAGTTTTAATTATAAACAATATACTCTTTGCCTGACTTCATTTGCACATAGAGCATCACATACAAAACAATTGGGCAGCTTTGAGTCTCTTCCCCATGCTTTAAACATGTGCTAACATATGTATCTTTAAGCACAATAAACTTAATTGAAATGGGACAGGGACAGCATAAACCGAAAGGAAGAATTAGAAAAAAACATAGGTAAATCTTGAACAAAGGAGGAACAAAGGTAGATACAAATGTTAAATAAAACTGTCCTGAAAAGTTACATGCAATGACTCTACCAGCCCACAGCAACTTGAACATATAGTACTTTATATAGCAAATAGAAAATGACACTTGCAGGATCTGACCTTGAGTAATATTTTAAGTATGATTGAACAACTTCCTCATTATTTTAGGCACTAAGAGGTTTTCCAGAAAGCTCTGTCTGCTAGCTATTTTATTATTATTATTATTTTTTTTTTAATATTCTCCCCTTTTATAAATGAGAGGAGGGGAGTATAGGAAATAGGATTGCATTTGAAACTCTTTATCTAGGTTCCTGTGTGATCTGCACTATTTGGGTGTCTGAGCAGTTTACACATATGAATTTGTCTACTTTTCCTCTTCTTATGCAGGGAAACAATTCATTCCTGTCAAAAGAGAGTAAGTTCATGTAGGACACTGAGGCATGAAGAAACTGAAAGTAAGCTCTTTAAAGGCATTCAAGAGTCTACAAAACAAACTGGGTAGAACTGAGATGCTTTAATCTCAGAAATTAGCAGGATGACAGGAATTGAAGTTTTCTCCATTTACAGTATGTTTTTTATTTAATATCCTGTTACTGCATGTGCCCAGGAGATTGACCATCTTGGTTGTGCTGAATAGCTAGCATATCTTTTCTGTACAAGGTTCACCACTAATATTTAGTCTGGCACAGATCACAGCAGTCACAGAAAAAAGATGATGGATACTTTTTCRCTGTATCCTGGTGTTAAAACACTTTTCCAGAAAGCAAAATACCTGGGTTTAATTGTCATCTTTGTCTGGAGTATTTCTACTCTAAATCTCTCAGAACAGTCTAATGACCAGTAGGAGCTAGATGATGGATGTGGGGGTTCCTTCCCATTAAACCTTTTGTGTATTGCATATAAGAATATAAGCATCTCAGGGCCAGAAGGAAAGTAGGGGAGAAGGAACCTGGGTCTTTATTTCTRTGATTCTAGGAACAGTGAGAACAAGCCTGGATTTTAGCTTTTGTTACCTGGACTGCTTCAGCCTTTAATCCATTGAGAACTGATGTAAAATGAACAAAACTCCCAAGATCAGGGTGTATAATTACTGTTTCTCTCTCAGCTCTATGCTCTGGCCTTTAAACTGCAATATCAAATTTCCTCTTGCTCATTTTCTTCCCACATGACCTTGTAGTCTTGGCTATGTATTGGCCAGATTTCATAAGCTGGGATGGTGGGCTCCCTTTCCTGTTTTGTATCCTCACCTGCTCTATAATTGGACAGGTATATGCTTAACAGGCATGTATTGCCTAGATTAAACTGATATGAACCCTCTTCTCCCATTTCCTGCTGTTGCTGCTGCCTCATCTCTTGGCTCCTTTTTTCCTTAGGATGATTGCCATTGCTATGATTTGTTGTTTGCATGATGTTACAATCTCTTAGTTGCAAAGAGAGCAAAGGTGAGAGTTGCAGCCCATCCTCATCTCATTTAGGTACCCAAACTATCTATAGACACCTA
Source organism: Apteryx rowi (assembly GCF_003343035.1). NCBI lineage: Eukaryota > Metazoa > Chordata > Aves > Apterygiformes > Apterygidae > Apteryx > Apteryx rowi. The sequence continues at coordinate 552,142 of NW_020448252.1, forward strand.
AAATGAAGCACTTGAATTAATTAGGACTGGAGTTGCCTTAGGTTTCTCTATGGTTAGTAAAGTAAAGTAGGTCTCTCCAGAGACCATTTCACTCTCTGAAGAGAGTACAGGAATCTCCAGAGAGACTATATAGTCAATATACATTATCAAACTAGGTCTGAAATTACAAAATTACCAAAGTTAGGTTTGAAGATTCTTAGACATATAAATCTAGGTGAAGTGGATTCCACGCAGGATAAACCTTCTGGTCATTGCATATTAAAAAAGGCACTGTATTTTTTGAGTTTCTTGGAGCTCATTAGTGTGATTTGGGTGTCAGATAATTCTCTCTCCAGTTTAGTTTTCAGTCTTGGTGTACTGACTGCCCCTAGTGCATAAATGTTAGTTGTTCCTAGATTCTCTTCTGACCCAAGCACTTCCCTCCTAAATTAAACCCAAGCATGATTCTGTGGATAGTACACTCTAAGAACTGCTTTCAGTTGTTATTATAGATGATAGGGGTGTGACTCCCCTTGCTCTATAAAGTCCTGGGACCTTGCTAGACTCCCCAATGTCCTCTGTCACACCCCAACATATGTGACATATGCTCACATTTTCATGTCATAGAAACACATTTCAGGTGGGCCCTGAGGAGTTCCCTCCTCCACGCTCCATCAATAAATACAAACACACACACACATACATATATATATATACATTTATATTTATATTTATAATGAATAGACCTTTGTATAAACCATACAGGGCCCATAAAGTATCCAAGGCCAAGTACTGTTCATGCAAATGCATCTAATCTACCCTAGAGGGGACTAGATCTGAGGATGTCTGCCAAGCATCATTTCTTGGCAAAGTAGATGTAGTCTGATTTGGTACAAATCATACCCAGAACTATTCTATACCAGAAGATACTGTGTGTCATGAGGTTGTTCTTTTATTCTTCTTTTTTTTCCATATTTTTGTTTGTTTGTTTGTTTGATTCATGTTTTCCATCTTGTCATTTTATTGTAAACTCTTTGGGGTAAGGATTATTTTTGCTATAGGCTTGTAGAACCCTTTTCCACTTAAGCAAAACCATAAAAATAATGCATTTCTATGTCTCAATTAAATAAGCTGTAAACTAATTTAGTTAGCCCAAGAAAAATATTTATAATGTATTATGCATTATTTCTTTTGGGAAAAAATGCTTTAAAAGAGAGAAAGTATAGAAAGAGGTTTTTTTGTTTGTTTGTTTGTTTTATTACCAGAGGAAAGTTTGTGCAATAATTCATTATGCACAGTCTAATTCACAATTATTTCCTTTAAAAGTTTTTTTATTGTTTAGCTCCCTGCATATACAGAACATTAATGCTTTTGAAGTTAGGGAAACSTAACTTCTTTCTCTTGGATTTTGTTCGAACGTACTGGAGATATAACTTAAACTTTTGCATTCTAAGAGATAGAACAAGTGAAAGCAAATAATGAAATTGGCAACATAGCTAAAAATATGAGATACCTTTTCTGCCTGCACATCCTTTGGAAAGTATTAGCTAATTATATTTAATACGGAATGAGAACATAATTCCCACTGTTTTGAAAAGCAACAAATTGCACATTAGCACCTTGTAAATAATATTATTAAAAACAGTTGTCCTTGTCTGTAGTTTCTTCTTTGTAAGCATAAAATTAATTTGAGGCCTCATCATTGTGAAGCCCACAAAAAGTGCATTATAACATCAAAGCAACAGTTTTAAGACACTGGGAACTGAAAATCCTGTGCACTCTCTGCRCAGAGGGAGAAATTTGGTGCTGCAATAAGAAGATAAAAGGAGAAGGTATGTGAAGTCTACAATAGCATGATCCCTTGTGGTGATCAGATTTTCACTCATGATTRGTTTGAGTCAGTCATTCTACTAATAATATTATCTCAGCAGTAATTTAAACATAATGTTGGTTTCCATTGAGAAATGTAAATCACCAATTGTAAAGCCTTTTTTTTTATATTAGTTGACCAATTAAACTGAGTTGTTCACTTTTTTTTTTCATAAAAAAAAATCAGTGCAGAGGCAAATTTTAATACTTTGCATTAAACACATTATCTTTAATTCAAGCACCTTTGGGTGYTTCACGGTACTAGTACTAATCTGTACTGTGCTAATGATCCCACAGCAGTCTGATGAGGCATATTACTAGTTGTTATTTTTTTAATGCTGTTTTCAAAATAAAATTTTCATATCTTCAACAGGATATGATAACATGAACATCTACATGTTTGCAGAGTTCTTTTCAAGTCAACAGGCAGAACTTGCTGGTAGCACAAAGATCCAATCTGTGAAGTAACGCTACTGAAAGATCATAACTCATATGAAAAGTAGGAAGGCTTTTTTCATTAATTTCAATGGGGTCAGGATTTCACTTAAAGGAGTTAACTCAGTAAAGCGCAGTAGTACCAGTGCCAGAGCTAAGTTCAGAAAGGGTACAATCCAAATGATCAGGTGACACATATTCTGTAAGCCAGTGACATGCAAAATGTACCACATAGAAGTTTGATATCTAGGCTTAGTGGTTTCCTAACAACATTCCTAACTTTTTATTTCCTTTAAAAAAWTTTATTATGTGCATAAGTGTATTGCTTCCCTCAAACATGAGGCCAGAGCAAATGCTGGGCAACTTTTGATCTTTAAAGCTAAGATGCAACAGAGCAATAAGAAAATACTTTCACAAGGATGCTGCAGCAGTGATCTTTGGTGATTGCATGGGGTCGTTGTAACCACACTTCAGAGTCAACGAGCAGAGTCAAATTTTTCATGACTTCAAGTGTGATTACAGCAAGTGGATACACTGCTACCATACATTCTCTTTAGTTTCCCTTTTATGTTCTGTCTCTATAAAAAAGAAGGGCCACATTTTACCTTTCTTTAAACAGAAGTAAATTGGAAAGTAAGTTATTTGCATCACTTTTTAACAGAGTTTTAAATTCAGATAATTGAAACCAGAATTTGGCCCTAATAGTTAAGGGCAAATCTTAAAAAAAAATGTATGCTCTCATTGTTAAAGATACAATAAAATCATGTACATGATGATCTTAGAAATGCTGTACTGAGTACTATGTATTAATCAGATACATGCATAGAGACGGAGCACTTCAAATACATGACTGAAAAAAAGGAATGTGCTCAGTTGAGGCAACGTCCTTGGATATAGTGCATACCTTAGGGTGTTGCTTAAGGCTCTTTCACTGCAATCAGAGATTATGTGCTTGGTAACTGAAAGGACTGAGTCAATTATGTTAAAAAACAGTGGAACACTCATAAAGTACATGTAACAGCTGCATGAAATGGCAATATGCTATTATTACAAGGAAAATAAAATGGATCATTATAAATGAAACACACAGAGGATTATTACCAGCAGAACAATTGTTTTGTATTGAGCAATCAGAAACAACCACTTGGAAATCCTTAACGAAATGCTTAACATTTTATAAATAGACTTTCCAGGGAATTTAGAGATCAATACAGCAGTCTAGCCATCTTCCACCTGTCTGGACCTGCCTTCCAATAAGAGAAGGAAAAGGAAACAACTTAAGTAACTTTCAACTGGAGCTTAATACATTTTCGAATTGGCTTATAGGATGCAGAAAATGCCTGTTATAGCAGGGTATAGGGATCAATGACCTGGGAGGCCTCTCAGTATTATACCTTAAGCTCTAGAAACTGTTCTTTGTTGCTTTGTCTCCGATAAACMCAGGTTCAGCACAGAAGACAAGTTTAAACAATACATCCTATTGTTTAGAAGCTGCTTTGGCTAATAGTAGTACTTGGGAAACATGATGTTCTATTTAATCTTAAAGTATTTCTAATATTAACCCTGTATTTCTGGATTAGAATCTGGACTTCATGGGTCACTATTTGTATGCAGCAACAGAAGCGTCTAAAATCAAGAGCTAACATGTAGCGAGGCCTTACAGTCAGTTRAGAACTCAGGGTGGAGTCCCTGCCCAAAGTGTGAAAATGACAGCTGCTCTTCACTGTCAACTGAGATCAGATGAAATTTCAACATTTCTTTTTCTGTTAGTCCAAATAACCAACTAGAATTTGTGTAGACATAAAGTAATAAAGTGTATTAGGAGATCATAAATTCTTGAGTTTAAATCCCTGTTTTCTTCATCCACCAAACCCATACCTGTAAGAAAGCATGGAAATCAATATGAGATGGCCATAACTGCTAACTAATGTGTGTTCACAGAAGGAGGAGATGAAGTCCTCAAAGTCAAATACAGAGTCATGGGAATTCTTCCTCTTCTAACTAGAGAAGGAGAAAAACAATCAATGCAAATTCTTCTTGGCTATTCTGCAAGTTTCTCATTATGATAATTAGTGATGCACAAACACTGTTAGACTTTGCAGTATATTCTATTCCTTAATGTTCACTACTTATCGTAGTGTCCAGAGGCTTTAACAGGAATACTGAGCCAATGCAGCACAGCTGGGAGGCTGACAGGGCTGCAATAAGAGGAAATGCCACCGCTGGTCTTACACAGGGACCCAAAGATTTCTTTGTTCCCTGCGTCTCCTGTAGAGGCTGCCACTGCCCTGATGGAGTGACGAAACAAGGCTATCACCCTTTGTAGGTTCAAGAGCTCTGTGCTGGTGATGCTGCAATTAGGAGCTTTGATCTGTCTGTGACATTATTAAAAAGGACCTCAAAAAAAAAAAGAAAAAAAAAAAAGAGTCCTGTATAGTGCTGAGTGCTGTGAAAATAAGGAAAAAAAAAGAAGAAGAAGAAAGAAGAAAAATGTCTAAATTCTAAACATTTCAGTTGTCATTCAGAAGCAGCTTATCCACATGTAAATATGACCATTGTAACACTGCCCAGTTCAGAGAGACTTAGAACAATCTGGTGTGTAAAGGCTGATTGCACAAATTTAAGCTGCCTGAGGGCTGCTTTAACTTATCTTGTCAATTTTTCTAAAACTCAGGGGGGAGAGAATATTGTATGTCAAAACTGATTCATTCTACCTCCTTTTTTTCTCTTTACCCCTTTTGTATAGTCATCAAACTCTCTGTCCCTTGCCTTTTAATGAATACTACAAGCATTTTATTGTATTAACTGACATACTTGATGTATACAGGATATAGGTTAGAAAAACAACTGTGAATCAAATGCTTGGCTGTGTTCGCTGAAGATTAGAAAAAGGTCTAGCTCTCAGTCTTAGTTAATTGGCACTTCTCTTCTGAGCTCTTGTTTCATACTCCAACGTAAGTGTTAGAAGTTAATCCTTTAAGTCTAACTATTCACCTCTCCGTATTGTCAAGGAGATAGAAGACATCTTCAGAGAAGATTTATCTCATTCCACGACAGACATTTCAGATATTTCAGATAAACTGCCCTCAAGAAGTTCCTATTTCTTTCCATAGATTTAGGTTCAGTAGGTTACTATATCTAATGCTACAATGTGTGGGTTAGGTGAAATGAATTACACAATATAGAGAAGAAAAGAAAAATTGGTGGAATGTGATCTACATGTTCCRCACAATAAGTGACCGAAAATAAAATGATGTGACTTATAGGAAAGAGTTGACTCGTTGATGACATCCATAGCAGATGGTTGGCATTTTAATATAAAAAATATATATTAGCTCAAAATACAGGTGTAAATATGGGTGGAATCTGTGCAAATCTTGCTTTGGCATATTGAAATAAGAAGTCAGTAATAAGAAATGATGTATTTGATAAAAAGATCAGTTTAATATATAAAATAAGGCAAAGTAACTGAGAATTTGCAAATGTGTATAGATWCTTATTTCTAGAATTGTTAGCTGCTAAAATGATAGAGTAAATATAATGAGCACATTGGTTACACAGCTACTGATATTGCAGTTGTGAAGTAAAACAAACAAACAAACATCTGATAGTAGGTAGTTTTAATTAGAATATGCTTTCACACAGTTATATGTAATTTACACGTTCATTTAAAAAGTACTATTTTTATGATCACATGCCTACATGCTGCGTGAATTTGGAACTGATCATTCAAASCCAGAAAATTCTCCTTGGCATCTGCATTCCATCTGGTAAACCTATCTCAACATATCTGATGAAGAAAAATGTTTAATTTTAAATGTACACTATAAAATTGGTTACTTCATCTATGTTACATAATACTTAAAAAAATGCACCTTTACACTTCTATCTGATTAGTATGAAAGATTTAATAAAAACACCTCAAATGAGTAGAGACTGGAGATCATATAGCCTAACCCAGCTGTCATGCAATTTATAAATACAGAAGCAACTACCCACATCTGTTCTGCTATTTTCTGTTTTCGATTTAAGAGGGAAATTGACCTTACAATCTTCAACGTGACTTCAGGTCATTGTTATTASTGATGAGAAAATGCTGTGTTCTTCTTTTGACTGAGTCTGGCAAACCTCCCAGATATTTTACAATCACAGTATAAAAGCACTGAAATGCCTTACAATATTTTATTTTTTCAGGTTTAACACTTGCTGTAGTGGTCTCTATAGCTGGCAAATAGAAAATCTTTTTTGCAGGAGTCTGTTCCTTTTCCATCCTTTTCCTTAATCCGTCAGTTAAACTGATGATTCCTCTTTGAAACCTTGTAGTTCTAAATAAATAAGCTACTACTTCTTTTTTTTTAGGCAAAGAGGTTAGTAATTTCCATTTAGAGAGGATGGATAAGGGAACAATATCTAGAAGAACAAATATTTGTGTGAAATATCAGAGGTGTGTTGTGGCTCATTTCCAAGAAACCATGGTTCCAAAAMCACAGAAATACAGATCTTTCCACTCTCTCTGTGGGAGGGAAAGGAGAAAATCCAGTGTTTTTCAGCATAATTCCCCTTAACTACAGAACTATTCATGAACAATTTTGTTTATTTTTTTGATGTCTAAGTTAAAGAAAGAAAAAACTGAAAACAAGGGTTTAAGTACCCCARTAAAACAATTTTATCATGACTTAGCGACATCTAAACCAACTCTACAGGAACTTGTTTTACTTCTTCTCATCTATCTGYAGGAATTTGGGACCCATACATTAAGTCTTCATATTAAATATTATAAACTACCAACCTGTTAGAACTGAGATAAAAATTGATGCATGTGTTTATACTCAGATGGGATGGGAGGTTGGTGATCCTGAGAGATACATTTTTATCTTCACCTTTTGAAGCTATTCTATTTTGCATGGCAGTGAGAGACAGATATTGGTTCTCCCTCTTCCAACAGCTATTTAATATACACATACATGATTCTGGATCTGGGACTGGAATTAAAGTCTCCACTTTTTCAGGGAAATATCACAACTGTTAGGCAAGTGCTTAGAAACTTTCTCTTGGGCAAAATGAATGCTTGATGATGCGATAAGAAGAGGAACTAGCCTTGTWAGAAGACAGGTAGTCCTTCTTTTTCCATTGCAAAAGGATTGTTGCTTAGTGGGAAATTGTGATAATTGTAGGTGGAAATTCTAAATAAATACTGATTTTTTGATAGAGATCAAAAACTTAACAAAACCAAAGCCAAACTGTGTTTTTTTTTTTGGTTGGTTGGTTTTGCTTGTGGGTTTGTTGTTGTTATTGTTGTTGTTGTTGTTAAGCAAATACATTTTCTACACTGATTCTTATTGCAAAACCTTACCAGTTGCTTCAGGTAACAACATAAGGCTGCCTCAGGTGCCACAATATTCCTCTACTAGTCCCTATAGTAAGAGGGGTGAAGTGTAAAGTATACTCTAAATATTGATGTAAGAACATTTATTTGCCATAGGCAAGTTCTTATGGCCTTCCTTTTAGACAATCCCCTCAATAAATCAGAAAAGAAAAAAAAAAAAGAAGAAAGAGTAAACAGGTAAGTTTTGTTGCATGAGCTGAAGACCAGCAAACTCAGTGCTATTAAACTGCAGGGTAGCAAGATACAGGACTTTTTGTTGAAAAATATCTGCAGAGGCATCATAACTAGTCATCTCCTATATTTAAAGTGATCTAAATGTGAAGCAAGGAAGTAGCAGAGTTGATGGTGTCATACAGTAACCAAGTCATATGCACTTACTGGGGGAGAGAGGAATATTTATTGTACAGTTATTTACCAGGAAAGTTTTATTACAAATTTGAAATGTAATAGTGATGCAGTAGCATAGACAGCACCTTAAAACTCTAAAATAAGGATTTATTGTACAAAATGAATAGATCACTCTGAATACACTCTGCACAGTACATTTATTATTTTGCCCAATATTAGCTGTCATTTAATAAATCCTGCTAACAGTAAGTAGAGAAAATGCCTGACTTAAACTTRCAAAAGACAGAAAAATCAGAGTACGGACTTTTCATTCCATCTTGAACTTGGACCTTTGTGTCTTGATATTGCAGGGGCCTGGGATCCCTGAGCAGGCTTATTTTACCTTTACTGTAGAACATGTTCAGTAAGATACATAAACATGTAGCCCTGTAATACAGTATCACCATTGCTAGTAACAGGCTTAAGCTTTGTATTGGAACCTGCAGAGCCTCAGGACTGAGGCTTGTCAGACCTGCTCTGTCTGAAATTTTCTTGACCTGCCTGTGGCTTKGTTTTATTTGGTTTAGCTGTGACAGCATTTTTTAATTGATGAGGTGTCTGGCTATTTTATTTTATTTTTTACTTTTGTTTGTCTTTGTGTGATACAACCACATCAGTAACAAGCATTTATTCTGTGTAGAACGAGATATTTATGACTCTAACACAATGACCTAGCATAGAGAAATGCAGGCTGGGTGCGATAACAGAGGCCCTGAGAAGTGAGGATACAGGATGTAGCATTGAGGAGTACAGGTGTGGGGTGATGTGGGACGGGACACAGCTTTGGCACTGGAGACCCCAGACTATAAACAACTCATTAATAGTCAGTTAAAAAATGCAGACCTGGAGCTGGACAAAACTGGGTTTAGGGGCAACAAAGAAAAAGAAATAGTATCTAACATATGTAAAGGGCACCATATATAGTAAATTTGGATGTAATATGGAGTTGCAGACCAATGAAAAAAGAGCAAAGGTGTAAAAGCTTGTTAGCAAACCTGTAAAAATTACCTGAAGTGAATCCCTAGGGTGAGGAAGAAGAAACCATCAGTATGAATTTCATATTCTTCCCACTGAAGGACTCTGTATCCTGACAATTCATGGTAACATCCACTCACCACCACCAGAATAAAATCACTAATCTTAGGACTTAGAGGAACAGCGGAAAGGTGATCATAAGATRAGGAAAAGGAGAAGAAACTAAAAATTGTTTGCATAACAGTTTTAACTGCATTATTATTCTTTCTTTTTCTGTTACAATTAGATCTGTTCTAATAATTAGACTGTTAAAATTTCCATTATGTCAACAATAAATTCTGGTCTTTATATACATACAAGATGTGCTTCCTCTTTGCCCAGAAAGAAGATTTTGAATATAACAGATACTTAACAACTTTAGCGTAAGGGAGATAAAGTAACAAGTTCTAAAATTTAAAATCAGTGTTGTTCCATGTGGTCTTCATTGCCCTACTACTGTTTTGAAGAGCTACTTTTGGTGTTCAAGTTTGAAGATAATGGCTGTAAAATGTTTTASTTGCTTACTAATTTTTTTCTTTTATAATTATTGCACTAGGAAGTAATGGCAAAAAACATAGAATGCAATGGTATCACATTATTTTTCTCTGTTCATAGATTTCAATTCTTTAGATTTATAATGGGGAAAGCTGGTTGCTCAGGCAACACACTGGATTAGAAATTTAGCATCCTTGATTTTGCAACAAATCTTCTGTGTAATCTAGGAATAGTCACAAATATTTTTCTGTCCAGTTAGATATGTTAATCTTTATTTCATTGCACCTTTGTTCCTGCTGGGTTTTCTGTTCAGCCTGCGAGTTCTTTAGCATGGCAATGGTTTCTTATTTGTTTTTTTTGTGCAGCACTGATCAAGAAGAAGCTCTAGTCTTGATTAGCTTTCGTAAGTACATGGAAAGAAGAGTTGAGGTCTGGCTGATTATCATCAGATGTTATGTTCCAGTGATGCTGCTCAACAGCCTATTGAGCAATCTCAGTCTGATATTTTCATTAGTGACTAAAGTTTCTAAAAAATCAATGTTTGAAGAAAACACCTTTATTTTTAGGAAATCTCTGGTGACTAGGATCTGATTGGACATGAACTCATGATACAAGACTGCTAATTCATAAACAGTGATCTCAGTTAACTGAAATGTGATGTAAATTACAATAAAGGGACATAACAGTGAAGCATACCAGCACTAAGAGGTTCTATTAAAAAAAAAAAGAGTGAGAGAGAGAGGAAAACAGTGCTTTTTTATTTCATTAAATACCTTCAAACCAATGAAAATAAATTAAAAAGGATCAATACATTAATAATGTTCAATAGGACTTTCACAGCAATTGAGACATAATGAATGTCTGTTCTTTATTACCAAAAAGGAAAACTAATGTAATGTGTTCAAAGGGATGAAGGATCCATCATTAAGTGAAAGAGACACTTTGATTATCCATGGGTCATTAGTTCAATATGCTGTAATGGCTCCTGAAGAGCTGTGGTATGCTCTAAGAGTACTTACTTAGTATTTATAATGCATCAATACAGAAGAAAAATATCAATATCAGAAAATCATCTTGGTAGGTGTATAGCTGGTTCAGAATTTTTGTGTCCTCTTTTCTGTTATTATGTGCATGAAATACCTATATTTTATTCATGGTACCAGTTTTTACTAATGGTACTATGATACAATCATTGGCTGAAATTATTACTCCTTTTCACATTTTTCAAAGTTTATACCATGCAAAATCTCAGTTGTCAACTTGCGGAAATCTGTTTGGCTCCTTTAATGTGCAGCTTAGGTGGATTTCAGATGGCCACATGCAGGAAAATGATCCAGAAAATTCCTGCTCACTAACTTAGGATCTCTCATGAGCCTGTATGTTTCAATGTCTTAGAGGCTTACATTTTTGGTGAGAGATTACTTAGACATTAATGTTGCTACTACTGGAATACACACCAATTTAAGTCTGCAATCTTGTGTGTTCTTCCCATGAATGTGGAGCGTAGTATATAATTGGAGCTTCATTACTCTTTATTATTGACATTTCCTTTTTAATCCTTTCTGACCTTTATTTCTACAGTTATTGCACTTAGGTACATACAGACTCACTGAAAAATGCTTGACTGCTTTCCTCTTCCTTTTATGTCCTTTCATGTCCTATAAATTACCAAATTGCATAGCTCATGCAAACACATTTGCAAGTGTGGACAAACGCACATAGCCACGTAATTTCAGGATACCCAAAAGATAACATTAGCACTTTTTCCAAGTCAAAAGAAGGTAGCAATTGCACACTGAAGCAGTGAAATTTTTTTCATAGAATCATATGATAACTGAGTTTGGCAGGGACCTCAGGAGGTCATTTACTCCAACCTTCTGCTCCAAGCAGGGTCAGCTGTGAGAGCAGATCAGGTTACTCAGGACTTTATCTAGTCAGGTCTTGAAAATCTCCAAGGACAGAGACTGCACAACCTCTCTGGGCAACCTGTTTCACCTCTTGACTGTCCTCATCATGAAAAAGCTTTTCCTTACATCCACTCTGAACCGCTTTTGTTTCAACTTATGCCCATTTTCTCTCATCCTCCTACTTTGCACTACTATGAAGAGACTAACTCTGTCTTCTTCCTCACTGGTACAAGAAGGCAACTGCTAGCTTCCCCCAAAGCTGTCTCTCCTCCAAGCTGAACAAGCCCAGTTCCCTCAGTCTCTCCTTATACATCTTTAATGCTATTAACTAAATTTTGAAAGTTTATAAATACATTTGGTAAACTTTACTTTTAAAGTCATTGTATTAACATGTATTAACAGCCTTAGGCTTASATTCAACAAATGATTTATGTTGTTACCTGCTATGAAAGCTCTTACCTTCTAATGTTTGCAGTCAGAAGTTGAAAGTCTAAATATTTTKTTAGGTCTGGGCCTTAGCATTTTCCTTGCTTATTCTCACTTTGTGCCTAGTTACGCATCTACCTAAATTACAGTCACTTTCACATTACTATGCATGCAACCTTTTTACTGAGAATGTGTCCTTTTTTGTTCAAACCAGGTAATGAACTGGCTCCCTTAAAAGTGTTTAGCCTCAATCAGCAATACATGACTTGCCCTCAGCATACTACTTACCCAAAGGGTATCTATGAATTCCTTATTATGCCTCTTCTCTCAGAAGGTCTGTCAGTTTCATCCTGTCCTCCTTCWGCAACTCATCAGTTTCTTACTCCTGTCCCAAAGGAGCTGTCATTTCTATATTCTTTTATCATTAATACTTTGCCAGTTCCATCGTCTCTTACCCCTAGGACTATTTCCCTCAAAGCTATCAATCACTGAGTTATCAGTCCTTCTACATTCTACCTATCCAGCTGTCACACCATGATCTAGGTGTTTTCTCAACTCTGGATCTTCTTATACAGCTTTCTCTGGGACAGCTCTTATGCTTAGCAGAAATCAGCAGGAATGACCTAAGTTGGCCACTACTTAGTAGAAATCAGCAGGATAGCCTAAGCTGGCCACTGTTATAGTCATAACATTGAAATAAGTACACCTCATCTGCTGTTTCTTTTTGGAGAAGGGGAACATAGTGCTTCCACTTGAGTGCATGATCATCCAGTCTAATGTTAGCCTGTCAAGAAAAGGAGATTGTCTGCAACAGCAATGTAAAATTGTCCCCTACCTTCTTTTTCCACATATTTGAGCAGAAGAATTCTCTTAGGGAGGTACTAGACAGAAGAAGCAGGGTAGAAACCTGACTGATAGTGATGACATAGAATATGGAAGTTGTAGATTTTTAAGGGAGGGAAAAAGATTTTTGTGTTTTTTTGGTGACTGGGAATTGTCATCAATTGTCCACCATCTGAGGTGAACAATCTTTGAAGACGCTTGTTATAATGTCATTAGTACATGTTCCCTTTTTGCTATTGCAGCTATGTCTTCTCCTTTTTTCCTCCCTGTCTTCCTCCATAGTCCAAAATCTGAGGCTTCTTTTTTAGTTTTCATTTGGTTTTATCATCTCTGTAATTGCCTTCCCACTACTCTATACTGGTTCCTGGTTACCAGACTGAAATTAGACACCTGTGTACCTTGGGTTAACTGTCTCTTGGGTTAGCYTCTTTCCCTCTTCCAGCCAAAGATACAATGGGGGACTTTTGTCCTGTGAAACATCTATTTCCTGTTTCCCTATCTTCTTAGCAAGGTTTCAGAGCACACAGCACAAGAAAATTACCATATACATGGATATCATATCTTGCCTTCTTGCACAGGTATTCAAGAGCAACTGGGAAGGGACCTGGAATGGGAAGAAGCCCAGTTATCCCAAACTGGAAAACATACYTTGTACTAGTAAAGACCTAACTTTATTTAAGTCCTTCTCAGAGGAATGGGGAGCCTGGGTTTACACCAGGGAAGAGTAAGAAGGCACTACCCATAACAAAGAATGCAGGTTTAACTCACAAGCTAGCTTTTCAGTTTTTTAATTCCTTTTTTTTTTTTTCATTTTTCATTTCATTTCAGACTGGTTAATTAAAAATGCATGCTTTTGTCACTGTGAGCTATGTTTTTGTCCAGGCTTAGTACGGTACAACTCATACCAGCCCAGTGTGAACTGCTGTTGGGTCTACTAAAGAGGCACAGCATAGTGGGATGATGTTTGCTTCTGCTGAGATTTAATGGCTATTGGACTTGGCAGCTGCTCTCTGAGACACGGTTCTCACAGGGGATCTCTCCATTTCAACAGCCATAGTATTGGTTTACTCTCTGGTACTGTGTGTCAAACATCTGCTCTCCTCTTATCTTTCCCTTCTAGTTTTCCCCATCTCTGGCAGAGCATGCTGTGGGCCAGGAGTCCCTTCTCCGCCCCCTGAACTATGACAGCAGCTCTTTCTTGCTCAAGCCCACTATGAGCAGGAATTTATAGCTATTTCAGGAAATGTGGGGACCTGCTGTGACCTGCCCTTTCTGTCTTTGCCACTACTACATTCCTMTCCACAATGATCTCTCCAATTGCCTCGAGTAATACTAAAAGTGCCACAGGCACCATCAGCTGGTGAAGAGAAGAGTCAGCTCCAGCATTCATGATACTTATTTTTGCACCCACATGTTCCTGTGACTGCATTTTTACTCAGGTTCACTTCCATATTTCCTAACATACTTTATTGCTTTGCTCCTCTTCTGTCTTCCTTCACTACATGACTTATGGAAACTGGGACAATTAGTTGTGTGTTTAGATTTTCATTTTTGAAAGTTCAACACAATTTAATATAGTGAGATTGCCAACTGGAACTACTCTTTCTTTTCTTTAAGGGCCTGTCTGCAGGGTCAAATTAAAATTTTGTATTACTTGGTCCTTACATTTGTTATTGATATTTCTCTCTCAACTTCTCTAGTCTATTTTGAAAAGGAATTTCACTCAATAAACTTTAACCTCTGGAGCAAGCCTCTAATAGGAAATGTGTCTGTGTATTTTATGAGGAGAAAAATAGATTCAGCTGAATGTACAGATTTTAGTTTCAGGTTTCTCCAGGAATGATTACAATTGCTTTCATAGCCAGTACTTAGTCTCCTTTTTGCACCGTTAAGTCATCAAAAGAATTTGTGAGGAAATAAAATATTGTATTTGCTTGTAATTTATGAGCTTATTTGGGGGCTTTTATAAATATATGAGAGTCCATAACCTTCAATAGGCAGAATGAACTCTGCCCTCTACATGGTATGCTTAGGACTAGAATTTGGATGGTTGGCAGTTGTCCAGCAAACCAGTACTTCTGAAGGCTGGCATCTTTGAAGGTTCAAGCATCTAAGCTTTCATTAAAGCATAACAAACAGACTTTCAGAAGTTAAGCACTCTGAGTTTTTACTAGTAAATAAGTGCCTTAACAAAAAAATCTGAGTAGGAAGATTAGGATACTGAAATGCTGCTCTGCATGGAAGATCCAGCCATACAGTTAGAACCACAGACACTGGAGGTAGTGGTGAAATACTGAGCAGATGGAGGAACCGGTGGAGAGAGACACTCAAGGTTCATAAGGGGTTAAACAAGATAGATTTAATAAAGGACTTACACTCCAAGCTGCATGGGGAGCCCCAGGAACCACGAGGAGGGGTCGCCAATGGGAGGCTGCTGGAGGCACGGATCAGATGCATGGGTTGGACACCCAGGCGGGACACGACTTGGTGCTCCTAAGGGCCCCGTAAATCTACTAGAACTATTTCCTTATCTCAGCTGTGCTAACCTTGAGTAGCTACTGCCAAGGAAGCAGCTCGATGTTGCTGACAAAAYGGAATATGTATGCCTGGCCCTGACGGRAATTTGGTCAGTGTGYAGTTTCACCTGCTGGGGCTGCTACCATGTACTCTGCCAGTCACTGACTCCTCGCCAGATCTTCCGCAGGTGTTCTCACTACAGGCTTCTGTTTTGCTGAAATTTTAGCGTGTAGATATAGATAACTTTCTTCAGATCTAATGTGTTGTCTAAACTTGTAATGAGAAATTTCATAAATCTTCCAGAGTTCCAGAAAGGACCTCAAGTGTTCTCTTGGAATCCAAATCAGTTGAATCATGCTGAGATAAAAATTAATGATTCTGTACTGTTTGTAGAAAAAATATATATCCCCCATTCTTTTCTAGGTTTCTTTTATATTCTGTGTCCCTCCTACAGTAAAAAGAGATGCAAGATGTTTTTAATGACTGCTCACTTTCGCCGTCTGCCTTTCAGGGGAAAGAGCAGATGTCAACTTCTTAATCCCATCCAGACTTTTCAAGTAGAGAAATTATGGTTTAGGAAAAGAATGCAAGACGAATATTCCTCTGCTAACTAATCAGAGTTGGGGTAGAAACAATATTCAGGTAATTACTGCTTTTTTTTTTTTTTAACATTAGGAAAGATGTCATTCAATATTATACATGTTGAAATCATGCTTTTCTTCCCAGACCAGCTGAAGAGAGAGAAATTTCCAGATACTATCATACATTGGAGAAGTATTTAAATAAAGATGTAAAGAATGGCCACCTTGATTACAGAGGGGAAACATTTTCCAGGTATTTTGGCTTGTGGAAAGTTAGACTTTAATTGTGAGTGAAGATCAATATTAGAAAAATGCCTATTTGATATTAATCATGAGAAAAGGGATATACTCTGTGGTTGAACTCAACCACAGAATTTCAGTATACTTTTAAAACTCAATCTTTCAATCATCTATTTTACTCTGGAGGTGGCATAGTGAAATGGTGGATTCGCTAACTTAATGGAACTGCTTTACAGAATCTTTCACTATGCTTATCTAGAGACAAGGACTACCTTTGGATTTAACTGGAGTGCTATATGGTGTCTTCAGATGCCAGAACATTGAAGTTTTCCCTTTTATCTGCATAGGACGACATAGGCTTAGTACTTTATACAACAAAGTCTGTGGGAAGATCTGCCAAGAGCTGCTGGAGAAAGAATCTCAACAAAGAGTCAGACAACAGGGAAAAGCCTATCTCTGCTTTTGCTGGCCAGATTGCACGTAAAATTCACATGGAGAGACACTGTGTATAAATAAAGCAAGGGCTCCACATTTACCACAGTAGTTGGTTTGTCTATTGATGTTGCCTCTGTAGCAGTCTCATCCTGACTGTATGCCAAATAGCTCCTGGCAGAGGCTCAGCTCAGTGAGCCTACATTCCTTAGCAGATACAATTCAGCAAATTACTTGTAAGAAGCAGAGACAGACTGTGAAGCTGCTGATTCAGAAAGAATCTCACTTCAGAGATGGATGATGATTCTATAAAGAAAACAAATGAACAGCTACAGATTCAAACAAGAGAAGGTGGTCTTGTGCAGACCATGCTGACCTTTAGCATAAGGGACAACTATTTAGTCCCAAACAATGATGCTATAGTCCAAAATACCATCCCAAAGTGTATATTGCATAAGAAGGTGCAAGATCTCCAGAAAAACACCTACTCCTAAATCTTAGCTAAGCCATAGGAATGCCACATGTTACAAATCTGATTTTCAAAAGTGATACTTACAAAGTCACATAAGATGCAGCTCTAGTTCCCCTCTCTTATCTGTGTAAAATATATGTTAAACTGTTAGTATATGGCACATGATATTTTTACACCCAGTTCAGTATTTTTTTAAAGCAGCCAGCTGATGTTTGGCAGTTATGTCAGGCTGTTCTCAGAATGTCAGCTAGTGTTTCAGCCAGGTTGTTTCAGGACAGAGAACTTGTCAGACTCAATCYGGAAAAGGAAGGTGAATATTTCATTTTAGCAAGTGAAAACATTAAATCAAGCTTCTCAAAAATGATTTGTGGTCCTACTCAGGAGCCTGTCTGAGGCATACGTAGAGTCCCCCCCGCCCCCCAGAAGGACTTAGAGTGAAAGACATTTAAAAAACAAGAAACTGGAAAAGAAGAGTAACTGATTATGGAAAAAATAATGATAAAGTCTGGCGGCTAAGGGTTTATGTGGAAAACAGTGAGAATCCATCAGGTCTACTGACCCAAAGTGCAGCTGTCATGCGCTGGGTGAATTTAACTTGTATGAATAGGGAGTGCTGGAGCTGTGTACCTTGTGCCCTAGATATGCTGCAGATTGCCYAAGAGATATAAGAATAGACTTGCTTATTCTCTGAGTCAGACTTCTTCTGACCCAGTGACCAGATGTTTACTTCTTCATACTTTGGCAATCAGTGGAAGATTCTGTAATAATCTGAGAATAGCATTCCAGTGCAGAACTGTAACGTCCTGTCAGCTTACTGTGGGCAGAAATGGGCACCAACATACAGTGCAAGACACTGGTGTTAYGGACTTCCAAAAATACTTTTGAACCCAACAGAAGGACAAATAATGATGGACCAGGGAGTTATTATACAGAAAGTGAGGTAGTAAAAGCTAATAATTTTCCCAATTTGGGCACTTTTTAATTTTAAATGCTTGGAAATGTAATTAAATTTTGGAAATTCTTTCTTGACCTTTCTTTTTTTTCTATCTGTACCTGTTATTCAGATCCCTTAGATTTACAGTTTTCAGAATAACACTGCAATCACACATTTCTGATTGTGTTTCCTTGAATTAATCTTATTGCCTCATTCAAGATGTATTTTTTGCAGTATCTCACATTCAGACATTAACCTTCAAGAAATTAAGTGTGTCCTGAAAAGGACTATTTTTTTATAGACTTAGCTTTTGTTATTTCCTCTTTGACATAGTTTGAAAATCTCTGTGTGGGTGTCACTTAAAAGTTGCTCTCACAACACTTGGAAACCCCCCCGCCTCCACACACACACACACACACACACACACACACACAAACACACAATGTTTAGATTCTACTGCTGTCAAACTGTGAACAAAGTACAGAGTTAGGAAATTATATATGTCTGACTATGGCCATCCCATAAGTATAGTTGTAAAAGGTATGACCTGTCATATTTTAGTTGCAATGGTAACACAAAACCTAAATGATGATAATTTAAATGTCAACAATACCAAGACCAACACATAAAAGAAGGAAATGATCCTAATTATACTTTAAGATTATAAACTCACAGAAAACAGATTGAAAAGCACTTTGAGAGGTATAATAGTTTGTTCTTAAGACAGGGTACACTATACTTAACTCATTCAAAAACTACTCTCAGAACTTCCATTGACCGAAATTCCACAATATTCCAAGGTAAACTGTTGTGATGCTGAACTTTCCATAGACCAAAAACTTTTCCTAATGCCTAAACTAAAATTTCACTTTCTCCAGTTTAGGGACAATACTTCTTGTCCCTGGCACAACGGACAGGCAAAGCAGTTAATCACCTTCTTCAGCAACCTTTTCTATATTTTGAGATTGAAAAATCCTTTTCTCTCAGATTTCTCTAGACTCTTCTTTTCTTATCCTTTAGCTCGGTAAGGTAACTAAATGGAGTCTTTTAACTAGATGAGGATGGAACTCAGCTCCAGACTCTGTAAAATCTAAATGTCTAAATGCGTCCATCGTCTTTTTGAAATACACAGTTCAAATGCAGGTGTCTACATTCAGATGTATACCAGAGTCCTGTGATCCCACAACAGCCACTGGAAATATAGGGTCTGATTTAGCTGCCCACACACAGGTGCCTAATGTCATCCAAGGTATCCTAGTGTGTCTAAGAGATCCAAACAGGACTGCCAGGTATGACACAAGACCAGTGGGAGACTTGAAAAGGCATCTGGAAATCACTGAACCAAGCCTAACATTGCCTGGAGAGCTATTTAGTTGACAATGTGTAAATATCCACTTTAAGGTGAAATAAATAGCCCTCTAGGCTCCATTGGCTGTGTTTATTTAAGACTCAGTTCAGTTACCCACGTACAGTCATGAAGGATCATTTGAGTTGCTCTAGCCTGCATGAGACATGCAGATGTGACTCTTAGGTATGACAGAAGATGAACAGGTGACATATGCTTTTCTGGAAGGGCAGCTGAAAGGCAGTCATGATACCATAGGGTATGTTAAACAGTGCTAGATACCCATTGTGGGTAACCAAGCCTTAGATATCTATTGACTGTAACTATTGCTTGGACATATATTTAGACACCTACATTTAGTTGTCTGCGTTCTGGGGCTAAATCAGTTCTGGGGCTTGCTTCAGTTGTCCACACACAGGCATCTAGCACCATTCAATATGCCTCAGGGACTGCCTGGCCTTCAGCTGCTGCAGCAGGAGGGCACTGGTTTTCCCAAAGTCCTCTATCCTTTCTGACAGTCTCTTGTTGTGTTTTGGATATTGTAAAAGGTTTCAAACAGAGCGCTTAGAAACTTGTTTTTATGTAGCTGAATTGAAGCCCAGTATATAACCAGGATTCCCAGTCTTTTGCCAAATTTTAGGAGGTCTCAGTCACCTAAACTAGAAAGCCTCTGCATCTCTTAGATWCCCAGATGAAATGTTTGCAAATGTTCTAGTACCTAGACCTTTTCTAATTTGTTTTTAGTCTTTCTTTGTAGCTCATGCTTTGAAGACCACTGTTGATTCTTGTTGCTGTCTTCCAGTTTCGTATGATTCATCATCATCTTTTTGGAAGGGGGATGATAGCTGAATAGCTTGAAGAGAGTGCTTCAATACTTCTCTGCAGCACTACCATCTAACCCATTGTTCTCAATGTTGTACTTGCACAGTTATTTATATCCACTTTAAAGTGATATTTTGCACTGGTCCCTTTTTGAATTACATCCTATTTACTTTAGACTATATTTTCATTTGTAAATCATTTTGAATTCTAACCCTGTGCTTCAAAGTGCTTTCAGATGCTCTAGTTTGGTATCATCTGTAAATTTAATAAACATTGCTTTTACTCCACTGTCCAGACAATTAATGAAAATATTAAATATTGCCATTTTCAGAACAGATTTCCACAGAACATGACTTGACACAGCTTTCTATTTTTGACACTGCACTGTGATGTCTACTTTTTCAGTACGGATCTTCAGCTAATTCTATATGCAACTCACAATATTTTGATCTAGATGAAATTTCACTCATTTTGTAGTGAGAACATGATGTGTGGCATTGTCAGATACATTTCTTACATCACAGTATATGACAACAAATATTTTTCTCCCTATCCATAAGGMGTGTTACCCTATTATAGTTTCTTTGAAATGATATAATTTGTTCTTGACAAATCCGTATTGACTGTTACTTACCCTCTTGTTATTATTTATATACTTAGCAACAGATGGTCTGTCCCAGTAGTTTTCTGAGTTTCAAAGTATGATGATAACACTATAATAGTCTGACTATTTCTTTTTCCAGAAAAAAAAAAAAAAAAAGTAAACCCCTGTGTTTCTCTTTTTTTAGTTGTCTGGAACCTTACCTGTTCTGCACAAATCTCAGAAGAAATCCACTCCTGCTTTTTATTGCTTAGCCAGGTATAAGCACCCTATGTAAGTAGTACTTACACTAAGTACCTCATTGCAAATTTCACCAGGTCTAGAATACTTATAAACTAGTAGGATGTTACCTTAATTTCTTAAAAGTTTGAACTTTGTTTGAGGCTTTTTAGATCCCTTTTTTTT
>NW_020448252.1:575621-639356 GCF_003343035.1 Apteryx rowi
CCCAGAGAGGTTGTGGAGTCTCCTTCTCTGGAGATATTCAAAACCCTCCTGGATGCAATCCTGTGCAATGTGCTCTAGGTGACCCTGCTTGAGCAGGGGGTTTGGACTAGATGATCTCCAGAGGTCCCTTCCAACCTCAGCGATTCTGTGATTCTGTGATTATCTGTTATTTTACCATAGGGGTAAAAAGGGGTAAAAAGGGTAGAAGAAGTTTAGCTTAAAGGACATACTTTGATTTTTGCTGTTGTTTTCCTATCATATTTTATACCTTCGTATGGAACAAATGAAAACAAAATTAACTGTTTAGTATCAACATATGGGAAGGCAATTTTTATGTAAATGACATTTCAGCAATTCAAAAATTGCTTATGACTCTTAGTGATGGTTGAACTCTGTTGGGCTTCTGACTGATATGCTATTTGATTGCTGAAGTTTTTGATCTGTGTAAATCTGAACTTACTGATTAACAAAAATTTGTACAAAAGAAGATCATTTTGTATTGGCATTCAAGATCACCTTTACTAGATAGAGAGTTAGAATAAATGTAGCACTTTGCAATATGAATTGGATTTATTATTATTTGATGTATTATTTCTTGATACACTTTAGCATCATAAGGTAAATCTATCAATTAACTTTTGTGGACAATATTTAACAATCTTCACTTAATATCTAAAATTTCTTATTTACTTTTAAATTGTATTTTGATAAATACCTTAATGTCTGTGCTTTATCTAAACAACTTGAAATTAATGACTGCATAAGTTACATGCTACAGTTACCTGATGAATTAAATTTATTTAGCCAAAGTATGCATTTTATATTTTATTCTGTCCAATGTTCACATACCTTGCAAAGTTTTCACAGTACCTAGATTTATGTGGTTATCTTTGACTGCTGATAAAGTGTAGAATTTTGATCTGTTATTTTAACAGTTTTAAATGAAGAGAAATTTGTGTTATACTTTTATTGCTAAGTTGCTTCCAGAAAATCTGATTGAAAGTACAGAGGAAGCAGCCATGACCTGACACATATTAGATCAGTGTCTTTTTGTACAACAGAAAGTCCAGGATAATGAATACCAATTTCATGCATGTTACACACAGGCAAGTCTTATCGCTCACCTTTTTCCTACAATTTTATCAAAAATCGGACTGCATTATGAAGTCTACTTCAGTTCTTCAGTTGCCATATTCTTAGTATGAAGTAAAAAGGCATTTTGTCCAAACCTTTCCTGGTTGGAGTTTAAATTTAGTAATATATTCTTTTGAAAAAATGAACAACTTCTTTTATGGAAGGGTGTGCAGGCTGGAAAGCAGCCACTCTGCACTCCTACCAGGTCTCTGGCTTGCATGATAAGGGGACCAGGACTTTCAARCCTACCACAGAGACACTTACCAAGCAATTTAGATGCAGCATTACTTACTGAGCTCCACAATAAAAGTAGTTAGATTTTTTTGCTGCATATATTCTGACTGCATGTTCTCCAGGGCACTGTAAGAAACCTGAGAGGCAATGCAGGTACCTAACATAGCTGTCTTTTGTCTTTTTAGATGCTTTAGAGTATATAAGACATCCACCCAGGATTGGCAGGTATGATATAGGACCTAATTGTGACTCCCGTCTTTTGGAAAGGCATGATACTTGGCCAGGCAAGATACCTTAGCACATCTAAAATGGCATCAAGTGCCTATTTTTAGACACCTGAATCTTCTCATCCATTTAGAATTTTAAATGACCTTTTCCCTCTTATGTCAATGTTTTTCTCGTAAAAAAATGAAATTAGATTTTGAAAGGTTTGTCTGTTTCTGCTTTTCTCCCTTCTCCCCACCCAAGCTTGTGATGGTATATTTGATTTCTATAGGGGATGGTGATAGTGTCACATTTTGTCACACTGTGATAACAGTGTGATCAGTAGTCACACAAAGTGTAAGTGGAGTTCCATTAACTCTTAGGAAGCGTATAATCATTTTCATATAAACATGTCTACTACCAAATAATTTGAGTATGCATATGGAAGAAACAGAACTGCCCCCAAGAAGGAAATAGAAAATACTTTGTAGCTAAGAGTCTTATTGCTGAGGTAACGTAGCTCCTTCCACAGAAACATTTCCGTCCCAAGATTCTGAGTACTTGGCATATAAGTCTGAGCTGAAGCTGGTCTGGACTAAGCTTTCTCCCCATGATTTTAAATAGATTCAAATTTATGTATCCATTCAGACAAAGCAATATGTTTTGCACATATATTCTGTTTCTCGAGCTTCTGCCTGCAAAGGAGAAGTGCCAGTTTGCCTCAGTATGTTTTCCACATATCTCCACCTACTGATTTATTAATCAAAGCAAGGCCTTTTAAGCAGTCACCTAAATGTCCATTCCACCTGCACCTTTTGTATAGACCACGAAACTGCCTCCAGAGGTCTAATTTTAACTTTTCTACTCTGGTGATTATAACCATTAATATTTCCTCTGTAACCTCATTGTTACTAAAGTGAAATGTGATAAAGACAGCTTGTTACTTTACAAATGTTTGCATACATTGCACATGGTTGAATTCCCATCTTGGATAATACCAATTGTTTGTCTGAGGACTTTATCTTCTGATCAGATACGCCTATCTAGTTGGGTATCCCAGAGCAGTGGGACTCAGGAGAGCAGATATTTGTGCACGTTTCTGACATCATTGGTCGGGTTCTGACAGGTTATCTTGGCAAGTCATTTTGCCATTCTGTGCTTTGGTTTCTCTATTTGTAAAAAGAGGGAGAAGAGCACTTTCTGTTGAATGTCTTGATGAATTGCTAGCTGTTGTTAGTCTGCAGTCCAATATCATGCTAAGAGTAGTGTTAAATGCATCAGAAAAAGATACCAAGCATTTTCTGAATGATTATATGTGCACAGTTTGTGATACCGAATTTTAAGAAATTGCAAAAAATAGGTAATGTTATTTTTCTCTTATGCCCTGAAGGTGAGGAAAATAACAGACTGACTTAGTAGTGAGAGAAAAAGCAAGGTATTTCTTTCTTAGGAAAAAAGAAAAAACTAATTAACAAAAACGGTTATACAGTTTGACACCTTGAAATAGTACCTCAATTAAAAGGATAATTTAACTGGATTTCTGGAATCTAACTTACAATATAATTTAATAAAAAAAATGTGTAGAAATCCTACCTTTCAGCATCAGTTCATCTTCTAGATATTTGTATAAGTTATTAACATGGCACTTTTTATGTCACTACTGCTGTCACCATATTTATAAGAAATCCCAGGAAACTGGGGTTTTACAGAGGATGTGAGGTAAAAGATGTGCATAGAACTGAAATCTTTCTTGTTATATGAGGCTTCTCCATAGCTACTTTGTGTTTTATGTTTTTTTCTATGAATTTTATATAAAAGACTAAAATTAAGACATAAAAGTCAAGCAAACTAAAATTAAAACAATCCCTCTTTTAATAATWTTATAAGCAAAACCCCACATTTTTGAAGGAAATATGATCTACCTGGTTATTCTCACTATTTTTTTTAACAATCTCACCCTTAACTAATTTTAGACACCGCTACTGTGAATGGTTGTTCCAGATCACAGTCACTATGCAAAGAAGTGATTCTAGCACTAACTTGCACCTAATGTTTAGCAGAAACTTCTTTTGTAGGACATACAAGCAGCTGCATGAAATTATAGTTTATAAAGGAAACAAATAATTCCTTCCTGACTGCAGCATGTTATCAGAGTATACCCTACAACAAGAGATCTGATTAGCCTTATCATTATGAAAGCTACCATAGTTACAAATGTTATTAGTGGGTATAAAATTATCTGTCTTTTTTCTTTTTTTTTTTTAAGATCAAGTTGAATTATTTTATCCCATGATTTCCTGCAATACTAACTTGATGTGCTGAGAATATTTGGTGTAGAAGCATCTTTTTAATTGGCTGGATATTTGTCTTCTTTTAATTTCATTTTATGGTTTTGTGTTCTTTTAATATACTGTAGGACAGGCCAGACGATGATAACTGTTTTTCTCCTTTTTTTCCCCCATGTTACTTATTGTCTTGATAACCCGATTTGGGTCCCTACCAATATTTCTCTTTTTCTGACTAAATAATTCAAGCTTTTGCCTGTTTTTGCTACATGTAAGTTCCACCATACATCTCAACCATCTTTGCTGGCCCTAGCTAGACCTATTCAACCTCCAAATGTGTCTTAATGCCTTTATGAGGCAATCAGTTTAACATAAAAGAGCATAATGATTTCCGAGTGGCTGTTGCAGGCCATTTGGTCAATAGTCTGTGAACTCAAGTATCTCTAAGTAAACCAGGAACAGTTAGGTCGTAATAGCTCTGAAATAAAAAATTGAAACATCTGAATTTTAATAACACTCTAATTATATATTTATTCCTTTCAGTAAAACCATTTAGAACTTTATAATAATTTTGCTTGGTTGCCTGTAATGTCTCTGACAAAGTTTGCAACATCTGCTAGTTCCATGATCTACAAATAATAAATTCAAAAGTGACTACTGGGTTAATAATTTCTAAAGCCTCCTTTCTACTGTGCTTTTTGGAGAAGAGAGTAATTCAAGATAGTTCAAGGTAATTAAAGCCACCTTGTAAATGAACAGCAACACACCTTTAATCAAAGATGAAAAAAAGACCCCCAAAAAACTTGTCTGTTTGGGGGTAAATTAAAACTGTGTCTCAGTTGTACCTTTTCTAGCACTTGAAGACCAGATTTATGGAGTCTGTGATCAGGGTTCTTGGGAGCTCATGTGGACTATGTGCAATAGCCAGTGAAAGAAATAAGTACCTGAAACAGGAATGAGGTAACCTGAGGTCCCTTAACTACCATCAAAGTCAGCAGGGTCAGCTGCTGCCCGAGTTTTGTTGGTTCCTCTAGGCTTCACTTTGGCAATTTGGTCTCTCTCTTCCTGAAGAACCAGCTCCAGAAAGCAGGACTAGAATTAGTCCCACCTACAGATGTAGGTGTGCACACTGCAGACATGCACACATAAGCCTGTGTTTTAAGGCCTCTTAAATGTCAATGGAAGGAAATAAACACTTTCAGGATGTGTTTAAACTGATCTATTTTAGATGTCTACTTTAGGATGATATGAATTAGGCCTCAGAAGTGCCTTTTCTCTACAACTGCCCATATAAGAGGGAGCTTAYGAAGATGAGTTCAGACGTAGCTGTCTTCTTTTGGCCAAATGAATCCTATATGCTCCAGAAAGACGTGGCTCACTAAAATTCTCAGTCATGTATGCTCGCCCTGTGCATCTCAGATAGTATAAGGGGCCTATGTTTAGTCAGACAAACTCCATCCTGTGCAGTATTTTGACTGAGGAATCTAATCTGGAAAGAATTCCCAAATATAGCTAACATGCACTAACAGATTTGGACTTCCGCTAAGAAATGTAGCAGTGGCCATTTCTTTAAAAGCAAGAATAACATAATTGTAATGGTTGCTCCTGTCTTTTATGTAATGGCTTAATATTTTCTTCAGCCAGAATGGCTGTAAAACTGTATCTTCTGACTGCCTGGAGAGTCTCCTGAAGAACAAAATATACGGTAGTCTACAATAGAAAGCACTGGAAGCATGAACAGGTAGAACTGGTAAAATATTCAAAATGAAAAGGGATCTTACAGATTCATTGCACTAGATAGGAATAGTAAGAAAGAGCAAGAACAGGAAGAAAGCAGAGCCTTAAAGCCTAGTGGAGAAAGAAGTCCTGGGTTTTGATCTCAGCTACCATGAATGTTAATGCATTTTATATAATGATTTTTAAATGTAAAAATAATAAGCAATCCCTGAGGCAAGGTCCAGAAACAAAAGATAGCACTATTTCCTAAACAGACACTTTTTTAACAGGCCACCAGGTCATTCTTAAGCTCCTGTCCCTGTGGCACATAGATACCTAACTATGTGCAACTATTCTCTGAAAATAAGGCTAACTGCCTTGGAAATGCTAGAGTCTAAACAGTTAAGCTCTTACTATCCAAAACTGGGTGACCATATCCAAACTGCTTCCTGAGAATGATTCCATGTCCCTGCTAACTTCCAAACAGGGACCCAGGACAAACGGCCCAGGCAACACCACGCTAGTGCCAATGCTCTCAATTTAAATGGAAGGAATGATTGAATACCAGCACCTGAAGTTCTCTGGTTCTGCTTAATTCATTAGTATAGACACAGTTCCTGCTGTTTCTCCCTACTGCTCAGCTCAATCCTTTGTAAAAAACCTGCAGACTTAGTTAACTGTGAGGGAGCATATAAAAGAAATACCATCTTTACATGGTGCCATGGAAGCTGAGAGACTGGAAATGAGGAACCTCCTTAGAGGGGTATACAATAATGACTGTATGGCCCGGTTTG
The DNA here is from genome assembly GCF_003343035.1 of Apteryx rowi. Lineage (NCBI taxonomy): Eukaryota > Metazoa > Chordata > Aves > Apterygiformes > Apterygidae > Apteryx > Apteryx rowi. The sequence continues at coordinate 581,989 of NW_020448252.1, forward strand.
AGATGTGAGTGAATTATTTTATTTGTGCAAATTTCTACTGAACTGAGAGTTTTGGGACCCTTTGTTGAACCCAGAGACATAACAGTCACAGCTACTACTTTTGAAATAAATTCTAATACATACTTTCTTCTTCTTTTGATTGTGAAGATGAGAGGGGAAAGGAGGAGTTCGATGTGCTTTTCTTCTTTATCGTGTGGCTGGTGTCACTGGAGTTAACTTTGCAGTCAAATTCCTGGTCTATGAAGGCACATAGTTAACCCACAAGATCCCACACAATGCAGTAACTTACCCTCTTTGAATCTTTCTGCTTCCTCTCGAACATCCACTCCAGACAGATTAAAAACATGCTGTCAATTTTCATACATTCTTGTCAAGAARATTTTTTTGCTTGCATGTTTGTTTGKTTTTTTTTCCTCCCAGTATGAATGAAGTGGAGAGAAGTGAGTCTATCAGAATTATGACCCTTGATTCCAGCAGAATTATGAGTTGGGAAATGGAAAGGGGGCAATTAGATTGTAATAAATTAGACTGACACAGGAGCTGTGGAAAATGGAAAAAAAAAATGATGCCTTAAAAACACTTTTTCTGCCCAGCAGAAACTAGGAAAACAGGAAAAGCATGAACAGAAATATCCCATTGATTTACACGTGATTTATGGTTAAAGCTTTTGTTTTCTTCTGTATATGACTTTGGGAATTCTGGAATTTCCATATTAGAAACCCAGTAATGGTAGAGATTTGGGGGTAGGATAAAAAATATTCTTAAATATAATACAATGACAAAAATTGCAGTGCCCTTTACACGTCCTAAATGAAACTCCTGCTTTTGTAACTACAGGTGCTTAATAATAATCACCTTATTAACTGTTTAGGTTCTTATATAGTGTAAGATCTTAAGTTTGGATATTTTATTTATGTCTAATAGCATCACACAATCATTATAAGCCAGCATTTCATGTTGAAGAGGAATGCACTCAAAATGCACTGGATTCCTGCACTTTTAATGAATATTTCTAATCCATTGTTAACATTTAAACTTGAGTGTGATTCAGATTTCTTGGCATAATGTGTGCCATGCTACTATTGGAAATAAGTATTTCCTTTAACTTCACTAGTGCACGAAGTTAAATGTCAGAAAACCATATTTGCATTTATACACTGAATAATTACATGCTGATCAGAGCAGTGTAATTAGGGATGCTAATGTAAAATGTTAACCAAGACCCTGAGTATTTGCAGGAAAAGAAATCAATAGGAGCAAACAATAAAGAAGCAGCTGAGTGTTTAGTTTATGTTGTGTAAAGCAAAGAACTGCAAAAACATACAAAATGGCTACGATGTATTTCAATCAATTATGAAAATTAACTCTGGTAAAAATGGCATGTATCCTCTGTACTGATTTTTTTATTATTATTTTTTGAGGTCTCAAGAACACATGAAGAGCTGCAGATCCTGACTGACTCAATGTATTTAAATTTCCCTTATGGAGAACTGGATTTGAAGTGCTTGGGATTACAATCAAAATGWATTTGATGGTTCAGCTCAGCTTCTAATGGATTACGGTATGAATGTCATCAAATTCATATTACAGTAAAAAGTGTGATCTCTTTCCAAATTTAGAAGTCCGGAACTGAATAGAGTTGCTGAAGTCCATCTTTTTATCCCAGAAAGAATGCAAAGAGGGAATTAATGTCCTTCTTCATACAGAAGAGTCTTTCTGTTTGCTGAGCACCTGCTTTCTCGACACCAAAAGACATTAACTGATATCTGAAGAAGCAAGTAAAAGGTACTGAGTTAGCTACAAGATGTGAATCATAATTCTATGATGGTGGAATGAAATGTTGATATGGAAAGTGTTAGAAAAAATGTTTCTGCTGGTAAAAAAGTTGTTCTTTTTACCCTTTTTATTTTCATATGCTTTTGGAATCCTGAGGTTGTAACGAGAACTATGTGAACTATGAGTGAACCGACAGCTGGAAAAATAGAACAAAACTTTGAGACAATAACACAAACTTACTTTAAGAAGCATGTTGGCTTCAGTGGTTGGCTTCCTCTTTAGTATGTCTTCACTACCTTTAAATACAACATTTTCTGGCAGGTTTAATTGTGGAACTAGATAATACTAAGCTAGTAGTAAAGAACAGCCTTTTAAAGTAAGTTCACTAACATGATTCACATTTCCAACCAGGCCAAAACAGCAGTGTCAGTATAACTCCAGTTCAATATAATTCCTATTTTAAATTTTAAATACTAAACAAATGGATGAAACTAATTATTCTTAGAAACTGTATGTCACATAACTACCTAAAGATATATTGGAAAAGTATACATAGCACATAGTTAACTCAGAAAACAAAAGCAAAACTCATCTAATGGAATTCTTTGATACCAATTATGATTCTCAGCTTTACCTTTGATAAACTAGACTTTTCTGTTTTGGCATGATCCCAATAATATACCAGTATTTGTAGTCCATATTGTATCACATCTATTAAACTGTGAGATTAGTCCACACATTCAGTGACTCAGCTATAAGTGCTATGTAGCTGTTTGCTTTTGCATCAAAATAGGTAGTTTGGTATCAGGAATACTGGGTAAACTTGTAGATCTATGTACTTCTGCTTTAAGCATTTGATTTGGTTTTAACCTGGAACTCAGACTGAAATACTGTAGATGAAAATCTGTGTGCACTGAAGGTGAAGAAAATGTTTGCATCAACCCTCACGCTGTGAAACTGCTGAACGATGTACAGCTGGAGATATGACTCAGGCTCACTTAAGCAAATCCACCATGAAAGGTCAAAATAACTTATGGGGGTTAAACATGAATAAAATGTCATTTTACTTGTCTTTCTAATCCTCAAAAGATTCAGAAGATGTTTTGGGTTCACTCTTAAGGCATTTGCTTATTGCACTGATACAGCAAGGGCCTGATTCGAATATGTATGGTATACGTAGAATAAAATGAAAGTAGAAAGTGCAGAATCACAGGGGAGGGAATTCTGACAGGATCTACCGATGAAGTAAAGACTAGAAGTGCCAAAGATCAGACTCATTAGACACATTTATAAACCCAGGTGAGGGCACTTGTTTAGTAAGTACTTGTATTTTGGAAAGGAGGAAGTAATAAGATGTTGTTATACCTGCTCTCGGAGAATGGAGAGTGGAACTCCCTACTTGCGAATTTCTTGTTAATGAATACTCTGCTTTGAATGGCTGCAGAGCTGATTTTATAGTAGAAGAAAAGATGAAGCGTTTTCCTATCATGCAGAGACAAACAGTGTACATACCTGGGATTGTATTAAAGGATCATTCTTGCTGTTGAGTTTCTTTCATTTTACTTCTCTAATGACAGAGTACGTTGAACTCCAGAAGACTGTTCGGATAAGGCACAGCCCTAAGACTGTGATTGCCATAGCTACAGCTGCAGCTCAACTCGAACCTTGAACATCTGAAGCTACCATTTGGTAAGAGGCAATAGGATTGCCTAGCATTGGTGGTGGAGGTAGAAGCATGTCTCACAGAGCGAGTAGTACAAAAGGTGATGGCGGGTATTTCTATAGAAATTTCACAGAAACTTCCTTAACCCTAGAAATTTTTCTCATAGGCCTGGAACCTTCCTAATTATATCCTTTCTCAAACTCTAGGACTTCACAGAGCCAAACAGTAGTGACAAATTGTAAATGGAATGTACCAGAAGAGAGAATGGGGCTGCAATGAGCCATGGGTACATTTATCTATTATATACCCATGCTGGCAGATAAGGAAAATAAGATTACGAGCTAATGCCCAGGAATCACAGCTTCACAGAACAGTTGAGGTTGGAAGGGACCTCTGGAGATCATCTAGTCCAAACCCTCCGCTCTAGCAGGGTACACCTAGAGCATGTTTCCAAGGTTTATGTCCAGACAACTTTTGAATATCTCCAAGGAAGGAGACTCCACAACCTCTCTCGGCAATCTGTTCCAGTGCTCTGTCACCCTCACAGTAAAGAAGTTTTTTCTCATGTTCAGACAGAATTTCCTGTGTTTCAGTTTGTGCCCGTTGCCTCTTGTCCTATTACTGGGCACCACTGAAATGAGTCTGGCCTTGTCCTCTTTACACCCTCCCTTYAGATATTTATATGCATTGATAAGAACCCCTCTCAGTCTTCTATTCTCCAGGCTACGCAATCCCAGCTCTCTCAGCCTTTCCTCACAGGAGAGATGCTCCAGCCCATTCATCATCTTAGTAGCCCTCCGCTGGACTCTCTCCAGTAGTGCCATGTCTCTTGTGCTGCAAAGCCCAGAACTGGACACAGTACTCCAGATGAAGACTAATCAGGGCTGAGTAGAGGGGGAGGATCACCTCCCTTGACCTGCTGGCAACACTCTTCCTGATGCACCCCAGGATACCATTGGCCTTCTTGGCCACAAGGGCACATTGCTGCCTCATGSTYAACTTGGTGTCCACCAGCACTCCCAGGTCCTTCTCTGCAGAGCTGCTTTCCAGCAGGTCAACCCCCAACCTGTACTGGTGCATGGGGTTATTCCTCCCCAGGKGMAGGACYYTKCACTTSCCTTTGTTGAACTTCATGAGGTTCCTCTCTGCCCGTTTCTCCAGCCTGTCCAGGTCCCTCTGAATGGCAGCACAGCCCTCTGGTGTATCCGCCACTCCTCCCAGTTTTGTATCATCAGCAAACTTGGAGGCTGAGGGGGCACTCTGTCCCTTCATCCAGGTCATTGATGAAGAAGTTGAACAGGATTGGATCCAGTATTGACCCCTGTGGTACACTGCTAGTTACTGACCTCCAACTGGACTTTGCACCACTGATCACAATCCTCTGAGCTCTGCCATTCAGCCAGTATTCAGTCCACCTCATCAGCTCATCTATCTCATGCTTCATCAGCTTGCCTATGAAGATGTTTTCAGAGAGTGTCAAAAGCCTTCCTGAAGTCAAGGTAGACAACATCCACTGCTCTCCCCTCATCTACCCAGCCAGTCATTCCATCATAGAAGGCTATCAGATTGGTTAAGTATGATTTCACCTTTTTGAATCCATGCTGACTACTCCTGATCACCTTCTTGTCCTTCATGTGCTTAGAAATGGTATCCAGGATGAGCTACTCCATTACTTTTCCAGGGATGGAGGTGAGGCTGACCAACCTGTAGTTCCCTGGGTCCTCCTTCTTGCCCTTTTCAAAGATTGGAGTGACATTTGCTTTCTTGGGGGGGGGGGGGAAGAAAAAAGAAAAGAAAGAAAGTGGGCAGGGAGATTATCATGCATGGATAATAATCTTGCTGGTATGCATGGCCCGCTTTCTTTTGCTCCCATGAGAGTTTTCTCTGTTTGGTACATAGACTTGATACGTTCAGGAGAAAGAGACCAGTAAAAGCACATGAAGAAAATTATTAATTTCCCCAGATTCCTTAATGGAAGCTTTTAGTTGGTAGAGGTATTTCTATACTGAAGACATTATATTTGAAGTCAGCCCTAAGCATCACCAACTGCACTTCTGTCTCAGCTGTTCTGTACAGCCAGATACTGCTGTCCTTAATACCAGGCTCTTAATCATTATACCTTCCAAGGTGAACTTCCATGGCTTCAGCTCCTGATTTTAGGAGAAGCATTAGAAAGATTAATTTCAATTCAACAGCAGCCACACTAGACCTGTTTATAGTCTGTATGTTAGTATTTAGCAATGTTCTTCAGTACTCCTAAAACTTCTTAGCAAGGAGGTCTGAGCTAAATCAGTTAATAAAATAACCTGGAACATGTCTTTATTAAAAATATACACACAAACAGAACATACTGTCAGCTAAATCTTTAACCATCACAGACTTAGCAGTACCTAGTGAGGAAGGTTTACCATCCACCAAGCCTTGCTTTTACAGGAAAGATGTGGAAAGAGATTCTCTGTCTAGACCCGCAGAAAGAAAACTGTTTTGGTTGTGGTGGTAGAGAGATTTTAAACATGGTTTCCCAGGCAAATCACAGCATTTATGTTATCATTATATGCTCTCAAAATACACTGCCTCCAAACTCCAAATGCAAATAACTACATCAGTTAAGAATGCCCCTTCTTAGAGAAACATCAAGCATGATTAAAGCTATCTGGAAACTTTTTGTTTCTTACCCTGTATTTCAGTACAGTTAACAAAATAAAGCAAGCAAAAGAACGTCCAATAATAATAATAATAATAATAATAATAAAACACCAAAACAATGAAATTCTGTTCAAAGAGCAAGTCTCTTAATATTCATTCAGTGCCTCATGTCAAGTTTAAATTAAGGTGAAATAATTAAGTCAGAATAGTAAAGTTAAGGTGAAATAAACATTCCTCTTACACCTGCTACTATATACATATACATGAAAATATGATCTCCTCCTACATATTATTTTAGAAATTTATTTTGCTGTATACATATCTCATGTTGTACACCCAGGTAATAGCCCATACAATCTGGTAAAACAAAACAAGACCAAAGTTGAGTCTTTATGTAAACATATAAAATCAATATGTAAATACACAAAATCAATGACAAAACTTATTTCTAAGGACGTTCTCTTAAGTTACTGGCTTACTGATGGTATTGTCTGGAAGGCTTTAGGCTCAGATGGACTCATGGATGGCACAGCCTTTCATATACAGAAGGAGGAAGCCACTGTAGCCTCTTAGAGAGGAAACTAGAATACAGTGATATGAATTTTAAGGTTTCAAGAACAGGTTTGAATGACACGGGAACTGTTCAGTGTTTCTGTAACCCCAAGAACCAGATCATACCTATCTCACCCTTCTCCTTACTAGTGTACATGCCCAAAAACCTAGAATGTTTTCCTAGTGTATGACACACCAGGTTTGTGCCTGCCCTCACAGCACACAGATTTCTAATTCAAGGATGTGCTTTTTGGAATCAAAAACAAACCATGCTGCAGTTAAGTGTTCTTGTGGGAAGTATGTAAGATAAGGAAAAACACTCTCTTGTTCTGAATTGGTTTCTACGAAAACATTTTCTGACAGGTAGACTCATTCTGAATTGATTTTTTTTTTCCTCCATGTAGTTGCACTGCAGAATCTTCCAGACCATGTCATGCATTTTGTCTTCCAACCTGTGCTTTAGTGTACCGTCACTACATTATTCACAGACTTGCAGTGAAAGCAGCCAAATCTTTCTAAGATCTGTAATTCAGATTTTCCATGTGAGTAAAAACTTTACCTTTACACAACAGGTCAATGCAAAATATAAGCAAAAGGTAATTGGAGAGGCTGCTTAACAGACTCACTGGTGTGCAGCACTGGTTCCTCAAGTTGTAATTCTCACACATTTAAATGATATTTATATATAGCAATGATGATCACATAATTATTGACATTGTTAGCTCAAGTTTCCATCTCATTTATTACTGTAATATGACATTCTATACTAATTTCATACACAGAGATATCTCAAATGGCCAGTCAGTATCTCCTAGTGTTGTCAGACTGCATGTTTTGCAGTAAAAAAACTGTTGCCTTCTTGTGAAAATAACTTTTTTTCTATCATTGCTAGTAAAAAGAAAAAAAAAAGATTTTTTTCTTGGAACCTGATATTTTGTAAAAGACCTTCATGTGACCATCATATTCACAGCATTTTAAGAGGCAAAACTCTGTACTGTGAGAAGATACATTTACATGAGAAAAAAGGTATTAGTTTTGATAAACCTTCAAGGGAGTTCACTTTAGAATAAACTCATGCACAACTATACCGATTACCTGTCTAAAGTTCTTCTGTCTCTCAAGAGCCTGATGCATGGTAATTTTTCTGTGTTGTATGCTACACAGTAAAATGCACATTCTTCTTAACACATAATTAGTTCTCTTGGGGCTCACACAAATTGGAATTCTCATACTCTTGTGGCTGGCACAAAATAAATCTGAGAATTGAAAGCCTTAGGATCATGTCAATCTCTACAAACCATCCACCTGTGATAAATCTAAATCTCCCCTTTGAATGCTGTACTGAGCTACTTAAAATTAAATAAATAAATCATCCTGCTCTGGGACCCAAGCTCCAAAGACGTATTAACCATGTGTTAGAAGATAAAACATGCAAGGCATTGAAAATTCATTTTGTACAAATATGTCCATATTTCAGACATTAGCCCTGAGTTTGGAGCTGGAAACTGAGAAATTAGAAATCCTGACCTCCTGGGAGGATCACAGGAGGATAAATGAGCATAAGGTTCTTATTTAAGCTCACCTATTCACCTTGAACAGGGAGACTTCTACTGGTGTCACTAGCTCAATAGKTGTGAGAAGTTAAAGTAATTACAGAGCCAACACCAGAGGATTGGTGAAAGGTGCTTATCAGAACTGTAATTATATACAAAGTTTTATAATAATAGTGTTTTACTGGATATATAAACCTGCTGTATGTACTACATTTAATAACTTATGGACACCTTCTAATCAGTACCCAGTCAGTCCAAAGAATATGAAATGTTGTCAGGACCATCAAAATAGAGGAACAGGAAGAGGGCAACTGTAATTACTGAAAAGGTGCTGTTAGTTTTGAGACTTGTTCCCTAAGTAGGATGACTTTGTTCTTTCATCTCAGTAAGTGACTCTTCTCGCTAGATCTAAAAATGCAATGCAAAATCTCCTGACTGAAGGTTTGTGGATTCAGAGGTATCACAATGGACTATAGTATCTTTCTTTTCAAAATAACTATTTCAAACCAGACCTCACAGTGTAGGGAAATACTTTGGCTGCTGCTGGTCTATGTGAAGTGATGGTGGTGATATATATCTGTAAAACTCATGAACAGAAACATTACAGCTATTGCTATCTGACATATCTTCTGGAAATCTCAGCCAAGTAATTTAGAAGAGGTAGACTCAAATGTTGAAATATTATCTTTATAGTGAGCTTAATGTAATGTGATTTAATTATTTGAAATTTAGATGCCTCGTATAAGATAGTTGCATTGGCTTCCTTTTTTATACAGTAGAGAGAGATAGACACCTGAATTYGCAAATGCATCCCAGCTGAAGAATACCTTAGATGCCTACAAGAGATGAAATGAATTGCTTTGTATTGATGAATGTGACTGTCCATTGACTGTAGAAAGAGTCTAGAAGCCTAATTTGGGCAAGGTACCTGATTTTGAAAGGAATGAATTTAGATGAGATGGATCCTATTCCGAGTGATGATTCCTCTATAAGTATGTTGTTTTGTGTGTACAAAAAGAGGACATCATAGGGCAGGATATTGTCACTTTATTAAGCACCACATTTGCTTTTGAAAATCTGCATTTCTCTCTGCCTCATTCCTAAAATCTGTTAACCAATAATTGAAACAAACAAACAAACAACAACAACAACAACAACAACAAAAAACTTGATATGGATATTTCTTGCCTATCACATGTTATCACTACTGGGACCTGTGACATGCTAAGGGAGCTGACCCAATATATTGGATATTAAAATAGCACTTATGCTGGAAAATGTGTGTAGGAAGTATCTTTTGTTCACTCCTTTATTAAAAAAATCAGTCATTTAAAAAAATCATAGGAAATGCCTGTTTGTCATCTGTTAGCACMTTTTTCTTTTAAGAAAAGAAATCATGCAGAAAAAGTGAAGGGGGAGAGGCAAGCAGAATTTTATTGGAAACTGACTGTTTTCTGCTTCCTGGAATTCTTACATAAATATATAAGGCAGTAGTAGGTGTTCAAAGAGTTCCCTCTCTGAACAGCAGTGAGCAGATGATTTGTTGCAGTGCAGCAAATAGACTTATGTTTACCTATCTTTTGGACACTCGTCCAGAAATAAATTGCATTCCATGGTTTCTTTGCCAATGTGGTCCCATTACACTGCAGGTTTGTTTTCTGGGGGGAGTAAAAGGGGTGTGCRTTTGGAGGGGAGGGAGCAGTTTGTCCTTCATTAATTGAGCTGGAAAGTGTCTTGGGACATTATGGAGTTAGCTTTAGAGTCCTGAAATAAGTCCTGAAAGTAGCTTGCTTTTAAAGACATGCTTGAAAGTTTTGTTGCTATCATATTTAAAGTGTAAAGCCCAGTGAGTGCATAAGTCATGGAATTAAAAAAACTATCTGTGCATGTGTGTGTGTGCATCTGTGTGAAGGCTGTTTAGTGTGTAGATACAGAAGTGAGAGGAAGGCCTTATCGGAATTGTGAGATTAAGAGATGGTGCAACTGTGAAGCTAACCCAAGGTAAAATTATTTGGCTTCCCCCTAGATGATTTGGAAATTAGTAAATGAAACTGAAAATAATTTTGGAACAGAAACAAAATAGTATCATTAAATAACAAAAGAAAAGGAAGGGGCAAAGCAACAAAATATGATGTGATTGAGTGGGAAAAGCCAAACCATCTATAGCAGAGGACTAAAATAATGAACATAAGGAACTGTGTCTGTGAGTAGGAATGAAAGCTGAAGAAAAGGGTAGGAATATAATTAGACAAGGACTAAGTCTGTTAGAACTCAGCCTTAATTTCTGACTGGGAGTTGAAAGGATATTTCTAAACATCTTGTGAAATAGGTATGAAGTTTCCCTTGTCATTAGTCTGAAGCCAATGGCATTTCAGATCTTTTCATTGATTTTGGTGGACTTTGAATCAGATCCTTAAAGGCAATGTGTTTGAGTCTGGATATCTGTCTGGTATACTCTATGATTYTCTAAAGCGTATTCTCAAAGTATCTTCTGCTAAATTTTCCACTTCATTTTCTCATTACAAATTTCTTCAAATTTCTCATTTGAATGGCCTGGACACAAATTATCTGTGCTAATGTAGGCATTTAAAAATTAAACACCTAAATCTGAGCTGGTCACCGCAGGCTTCCCTTATAATCAAGTACAAATCAGTATATTGAGATGGCCATTCATTTCATCCAGAGACAGGCATTTAAGATAAGTCAGATGAATTGCCCTCCAGAGTTGCTTATTTTCTTCCATTAACTGTAAGAGGAGACTAGAGTTACTAGTTCAAATTTATGTATTTAGCTCAGCCAGATAAATCCCACTCCTTTTGTTTTATTAGATGGAGGTCTTTTTTTCAGCTAAACTTATTTTTGCTTTTAAGTGAAAGGATCATTGATTCGAGCCTCATTTTTTACATTTAATTTTGCCTATTTTCTTCCCATCTGCTATCTTTTAGGCATCTTTTGCTAATTATTTTTCATTTTGCATTTCTACTTGTTTCTTACTCTTGTGACTTAAAATCATTTACATTGGAAGAGAAACTTCACATAACAGTTACAACATTTGAGCCCCGGAGGTGCAGTGAAGGCAAAGAAAATCAGGAGTCTAATAAAAAATATAGAGATGTAGGATCTTAAATTAAAAATCCCTGAGGAATAACATTAATTTAACTTCCAAAATTCCAATACAAGCTCATAAGAAGTAAGTATTCTTTTCTAAATCCTGCTCTGAGGCAAACAGACATTTTAAACTGACAGCTATTAACTCTGAGTCTGTTGTGGGTACACTGAGCTTATAACTCCAGTGAAGTATCCAAGATTATGGAATACCTGGATGAGGCTAAAATCCCATGTGTAGGCTGAAGCAACCACTATGTAATATGACTTTCTAAGCTCCTACGCTGGCTTAAGAAAGGCCCAAATTCTGCCTTTTCACTAGAGACCATTTAAGTAGCTTTTAGCACACTCCCACTCTGATCTCTCCTTGCTCCTTTCAACAAATTGTATTCAACAGATCCTTCTATTTAACTGAATATGTTGGTTCATAGGCAATAGTAAATGCAGCAGCTTTCCAGGTTCCAAAGATATTTTATAATCCACCTGTTCTCAGGAAGATCTCCCCCATCTCCATCTCCAGTGTTCCTTCATGTAGGAGTTATAAAGAAAGGAGGAAAAAGCCATTCAGCTATGTTATACTTTCTGTGAGTGTGTTCTACTTTCAACAATCTCAACGAGGAATTGAAAAAACATTTTGCAACTACTACACGCCACAGATTTATTTCCTCACTTTTTGCAATAACTTCTCCTTTTAAGTTTCTATTTAACAAGATGAGTGTCCAATACAGGAGTAAGTTATATGTCATTGCTATGCCTGTTGAATAGATGTTTTTTCTGAACTCCCACCTGTGAAGGCCAGTTCTCTAATTTAAGTTTGAGACACTCATGTTTTCCATTCTGTTAGTCTCTAAACTTTTGGCCATAAATTTAAGTGGAAGAACATCTGGAGTTTATAGCTATCAAGATGAAACTTTCATGCCATTAAATTTCTGAGGTAAAGAACCATTTTCTGCTGCTGGGGGTGTAAAAATCAGGCAAAGCTGTCACAAGATGTTTGTCATTCTGCAGAGATGAAAAAAAAACCCCACTGCTCTGCTCTTCATATAACAGTAGAAGCTGGGCACCCTGGTTTCTACTCCTTTAATTCTGTAGTCCCGAGTGTCAGCCTGTGTTGCCTGCACTAGTCTTTAACTGATATCTGAAGAGCTGGGCAGCAATCACAAGCTGTGCAGTAAGTCACTCACTAAGAAATAGCAGGGATGAGCAGGTGCTGTTTGGTCATTGTGGATTGCATACAGAGATGCATCATGTGAAATTTGCTTGCAGAAGATTAATCAGCAGAAGAAGTATTCACATCACCTGAGTTTAGCCCCATAATATCTGAAAAGTTGATGTTGTCTCCATTCCCTAAAAAGGTATCTCAGAAATCAGCCTAAAAGAGACCAAGACAAATAGTGTAATTGTCCTTCCTTTCTCTCTGTTTGTGTTGAACCTGGTAGATAATTCTGGATTTTTCTCTGTTTTCTCTCAACAGCTGCTACTTCCTTATTGCTAGGCAGGCTCCCAGGAGCTGTATGATACACTCTGTGATCATYATACTGTCCACAACTGCATCAGATATGGCTAATTAATCTGTTCTGCAGTGTACATAAAAGGGAAGGGAGGAACATAGCTACCAATACTGTATTTACTAACCAGCAACAGAGAGTACAGGGCTGTGGTTAACATCAGCCCATTCCACCCCCACCCCCCAAGTATCTGCTTCTGATCTCCTTCTTCCACTCATAACACAATCCTCTATCATGTTTTAAGTTCAGTCATAAAGGTAATATTAACTATGAGGGCAAATGAGACAAGTAATGGATTTAAACTTCAACCTGCTTTAACCTCTTGCAAAAAGTATCCGAAACTCATTTGACTTATGCTGGTTAAATTTATTGTTGGCACATGTATAAATCTACTTTGCACAGAAGGAAAATGTAACAAAAGGGCAAAAAGTAAAAGGCAACGCTGAGTACAGTTCTGCTGAAGCCTAGTTTGGGATACGGGGATGAGAGCTGTGCTCACAATTTCAAAGGGAGGAGCGTACACCTGTTTTAGGGAAATACTAACTTGCAGCTGCATTGTACTTCATTTCAATGGAATCCTGCTGATCTGATTAAAAAGTGCTGTTCCGCAGCCACATTATCTCATTCACTTTGAAAGGGAAAGCAGCAGACTTGATCAAAACATGCCTCCCCATGGCTGCATTCTCAGAGCCTCTTTCAGTGTAGAAGCAGATGACGTGAACGAGAATTGCTCTTTGCTAGGATTGTTAAATGAGTATCTGACAAAGAAAAATGCTTCTTACCTCTTCTTTGTTCTCCAGTCTTATGGAAAGAACCAGTAATCCTGATGGCTCTCAATGATGTCCTTCCATTCTCCCTTCTCTCAGTTGGCTTTCTGTGACTGTTCTGTCTGTGTGGGGCATAGTATTTTGTTAGACTTTCTTGTTGCTTGCCAGAAGCGAGCAGTATGGTTGATCATAATGAGTTCATGGAAAGCAGTTTGCAAATATTTTCATGAAGAGAGATGGCAACTTCTTTCCTGTTGTTATTAACAGATCATGTTTGTCACTGAATTTTTATTATTTAAACCTTGGTTTATGTCTAAAAGTGGTTGTGAATTATGCCAATATTCTCAAATCAAGGGTGAACAATGAGTTTGTTGAAATTTAACTACTGTCTCTGAAAAATTTTGAGCCACCTAATAAGAGGAGTCCATCATCTTGCTGCACTGGAGTGCAAGTTTAGAATACCTAAATGCTACATGTACTACAATCTCCGAATACTACAAGCACAAAAAATGCTATCTTTAATTCTCTTATGGCAATTGGACTATTCTGATATAGGTGTGTGGTAGAAGGCCTAGTCCTAAGATCTGATAACTAAGATCCTGGCTGCTGTGAGTAGGCCATCTGAAAAACCTCACAACACTTTTCAGTGCCACTGGGATTTATGTTGTTATACCTCTAAACACTTTCTTTCTTCAGCAGGGGATAACATGCTGTATGTCAACTGCCTGCCTATTCAGGATCTCCTTCTGCTTTGAGATCCTTCTGGCTGAGACATACAGTCTATATATTAATTATGATTATTTATTGAAAAATATGTGCAAAACACTAGATCTTAGCAGCTTCTCAAAATGTGTGGTAACACCGCTAATGGAAACTAARAAATTGCTTAGTTAACTATGTCACGATTTATTTCTTAAAATGMAAATTTGTCTGTCAATTTTGTTTGCTGGACTTCCAGGACTCCTTTATATAGCCTATTACACTTAAAGTAGGAAGAACAGTGACTCAGAGAAGGAAGAATCGGTGRCTCTAGTGGAAGTCTGAACCTTTCACCCTTTCATCTTCCATAATGAAAAACATTACAATATCAGATTTGGCATTCAACCCATGCCAGCTGAATGGAAGTGACCCATACAGAATGTGCTCCAGATATTTGTCCTGGAAATGTAAGGCAACGGAATAATGATGAGCAAAATAAGGGTCAAAGATGTGCGAAGAAGATGCAGGTTGGCTGGCTGCAGTGCACAGAACTCAAGGCAATTCTTGATTTGGAGCTTTCAAGTTCAGTCACCTATTGGGAAAGTGATTAACAGGAGGCCATTCACAAGAATATAGCTGAGTTGTGGCAGAAGATGTGTTGAGTGCCTTGACATCAAGAGGAGAGAACTGCACACCAACTGTGAATGCTCTAACAAATGGATGGACATTTATGGACATTAATCTATGGACATTTGTTTCATGGAAGTCAGAGTGCGTCAGTGTGGAAAATGTTATCACAGATCTAACTAACACCAGCCAATTTCTTACTTAAGAGCAATACTAACCGATGTCATTATTTTCATATTCATCAGTGCTCATAATGCATCCCTCTTTAGTATCCAAAAGCTTATGTCAAAAGCCAAAATCAAAGATTTCTAGAGTCACACTGGCGAATATAACCTTATCTATATTTTCCAAAGTCAGAGAAAATTCACTGTCAAATGCAATTGCTCTGGTCAATCTCATTATGTGGTCAGAGGCTGGAAATACAAAGCAGGGACAAGGATGCAAATTTCTGACAGTGAGCAGGGGCTGGAGATCTGATGTTTACACTGTTATTTCCAAATGCTGGTAAGTCAGAAGCTCGTCTTCTGCTGCAGACTGGCTTGTTTTTTTTGTTTTTATATATATTTATATATATATATACACACACATATATACACACACACACGTGTATATATATGTATGTGYATATGAATGTGTATATGAATGTGTATGTATGTATATACATGTATACGTGTATACGTGTATATGTGTATAGTGAATATGTGTATATGTGCAGGTGTTTGTATATGCATATGTGTGTATGTATATATTTTACTTACTTACAGTGACAACAAAGAAGATTGTTTATGAACTGGCTGCCTGATTATACAGCTTATACACTTGCACTACTGTCGGATATTTTCATTCTGTGAAAATTTGGAGATAACTGTTGGCCACTTTTCATTGGAATGTCTCTCTAGTTACTGCATCTGATGCATGACTCAGACTTTTTGCCATTTAAATGTATGTCTATTTTGATACGTTGCTGAAATTCTCATCCTTTGTGGGACAAATGTAAGATTTACAGGATTTTTTTCATAGAAGATCAATGATCCCAAAATCGAACTTGTGTTTAAATAAGTTCAAAATAGTTCCTAAGCTAGCTTCAAGACCATGTTAACATTCTAAGCTTAAGTAAATTAGTGTTAGCTTTGCATGCGCTTCTATCTATTTCTCTGCAATAAGCAGAAAACCATCATTGACTTCTGAGTTCTCAACTGATGACATATTAATATTTGGTTTATTTTTAAAAGATACTGATTAAAAGGTGTAAATGGCTTTAGGTACGTGGGCATATTACTTATACAGTCAATCTCTATCGAAATTGATTATATAGTCAATGGACTGTTAGAGAGTCCTCAGTAATGAGTAGCTTGCAGCTATGGTTTATACACAAACTTCCTGGGCCAAGCATGTAGATCATGGTTAATCAGTATTGTCTCTGCTCACTCTGTTGTCTGAAACAACTTATGTGCTAAAATATTCAATTGGCTTGAGAAGGCAAAAAAATAGGATAATCTTCCGTACTTACAAAGTTGATAATGAACTTAATGTCCTTAGAAATCCTGATAATTCTCATGATTAATTCCATACAACGTCATTTTCAGTGATATTTTCCATTTACTCATTTACTGTTCAAGTTCTYAATGGTTTGAACTAACATAAAAATAAACTTAAAATTGATGAAATATGGCAAAATCCATTTAGTTCTTCCTCAGAAATGCTAAATGGATGTAGCATTTTGTGGGTAGATTGGCATACTGCTTCCCAAGGAGACAGAGAAAGAAAGAGAGAGAGAATGCTGACTTCACTTGTTTCAGAAGCAATGGAAAATCTTTTAGAAGATAATGATGGACTATAATGATAGGTAAGAGAGCAAGATACAAATTATCAAGCTGACTTTCAATTCAGGCTGCTTCGTAGACTTCATCAACACGGCTGGCACGAAGAAGGCAGATAAAAGGTGAACACAGATTCTCAGTGCTACCATTTATCTTGGAAAAATCTATTGCCACTATCACATAAAGATCATTTTTGTGCATGAGGAGCACCGACTCATTTAAAGACCTGATACACAGAATGAATGACAGACTTTCTATATATACATGGTGACACATTTGTGGTGATTTCATTTATACTCTTGGGGGAGCTGGGTTTGTTCTGTGAGGAACTGAGAGCGCCCTCATGCCCAAGGCGCTCAGAAATTTATAGGGCCTCAGGGTCCTTGAACTGAATCTTTAATATTATGTTCAGCTACAGAGTAATAGCTGGGCTAGATTTGGGCTGAAATACATAAGTGTGGAAGCAGCAAAATTGCTCCACAGAATGACCCTAACAGGATTACTGCAGGTAGATGGTGTGATGGGAGAAGATTTATTCAGTAGAAGCAGAGTTTTTTTGATCCCAGTCAAAAAATCGTCTTCCTACTGTGGTATATTTATCCATTTACAGCATATGGCTGCATGTAAAGCACCTCTAATAAAACAGACTGCCGGTTTGCCACAAAAAGAACATGTAACCTCCCCTTCCACCCTCCCCAACAGTATCTCTGTGTTCAAACCCTTTTCAGACCCTGGCTCAGCCTCCTCACTGTGATGCCACTCATCAGTTCTTGYTGTAGTACAAAGGCGGTATTGCCAAAATTCCTTCCTGCCTTTCTCAGGTCCAAATACGTAAGGTTTTTCAATCTGTTCATATGAGCTCTGAACTAGATGACATTTCTATTAATTAAAAATATATATATATATGTATATATATATATAGTTGACTTTCCCTAGGCTTTGTCTGATCTTAATCCTCAAAAGTAGGAGGTTCTATCATGGACTTTGGAAGAAGAAGTCTCCTTAAAGGGTGTCCTCTTACCACCTACCTCCCACAGCTTATTGATATTCTCCCTGCATGTGTATTCCATTCTAAGTATACTTTTTTATTTGCCTTTTGCTGAACTAATTTCTTAGCGATTCAACAGTCTTTCAAGTTAACCTCTCAAAACAGTTAAGATAGATAGTTAAATCAAAATTTACCAGCCTACTCAAATTTACTTGGTACATTAGCTAGCTAAAGATTTTATATTGCGTACACTGCATTAGCTTCTAACTCAGAAAGGTCATTTGAACATCAAAGAAATGCTGAATTGTTTATTGATTTCTTAATTATTCAGTGCTTGTGGTTACTTCTTTATGTTCCTCTATGTTATCTTTTTGCACCTGAAAGTTTAATAAAACAAAATATTAATAAACAAATAAATCTTTAACCACACAAAGGGCAAGACTGTGATCTTGAAATCTTGCTTTTGAAATGTTTAATCTGTAAAATCTTGACTGAGAGAATCTTTCCTCATTCAAGTAACGTACTTTAATTTTATATACGTGTATATATATGTAAATATATATAAAATGTGTGTATGCATATGTAATTGCATAGATGTATGTATGTATGCATGTGTATGTATCAGGACTAATCTCTAGAGTGTACAAGCAGTGGAAAAGCAGTTGAGAGGCAGACACTAGAGTTTCAGTTATGCATGGATCTGAAGGGTCCAATCTGGTTTGCTACTTTTTATGCAGCAATATGCATGAGTAGTTACAGGTATTAAAGAAAACAAGATATTTTTTCAGAAAATTTTCCAATCCAAGTATGACTTTATATTCCTGAGCAGTCTTCTATTTCCTATACTTCTGTTGAACAATTTTACTGAAACATATTTTATACAACTCCTGAAAACTTAAGAATATTATCCTAGATTTGCTCAGTCCAGTTAGGAGTGTCCATTTGCTTTGGTAAGCACAGATACTAATTTTTGCCTCTTGGCTACGTTTAAGTTATGAAGATTTCAGTGACTCTCAGTCTCAAACACATAAGAATTGCAATAGTGGACATTTATCATATTTTTTTTGCACTATTAGCACTACTAATGTCTGTACAAACTCATTTGACAATTTTTCTTCTATTTTTTTTCCTTTTCACCTTTTCATTATTAGACTAGATAAAGCTGATCAAATAAAAATTAGCAAATGATTTATTTGAATTTAACTAACAATAGTCCAGTGATGTTGTTTTCACTTGAATCTCTAAGTACTGCTTGCCTGCCTATCATCACACTTAAAAAAAAAAAAAGTATTGTTTTCCCACATGATCACTACTGACAAACATTTTTGCCTATTGATATAAACAAGATGAATCAGACAAAGTGCGTCTTCAACAATTCATGTCTCAAATGGGATGATAACATAAAATGGTATTTTCTTATCATTTGACCTATCAGAGTGCAAAAGACCATTTATTTAGATAACTTAATTGTGTTAACTAATCTGCTGAATAATAATTCTTATGAAAATAAGAAACCATTTACATAGGCTTGATCCAAAAAGTATACGGCACGGCAAAAAGTATACCTCCTCTGCACTGTCCCTGCTATTCCACAGAGAATAGCCTGCCAGTAGTACTTTACTGCCAAATTATGTGCAGTAGTAGTTTTGTGATATGGTATGTCTTCTAAGGACTAATTTGAAACCGTTAGACTAATTTCACTTGTGACCTAAGCCAGATTTAAACCCAGGCATTGTGAAGGTGACAGGCAAGTATATTAACTTATGGTATTGTGAAGCTTGCTCCAAGGCAGGAAGATTTCAATAACATTAAAAAAAATCTGTTAAAATTGAAATATGAATAATTTACAAAACAAGAAACCTCAACTAATAGTCTCTCTGTTCATATTCAATACTGTTGTGACCTGTAGGCTATATTACAGAAATGTGCTTTATCTGGGGCTATTTGTGTATAGCAACTTGTGCGGTAGGTTACAGCTTTTACAGAATGCATCAGCATGATTTTGCCAGGGTCTCTAGGTACAGCAAAGCCTGTACTTTTGAAATGGTTGTGCTTGATTATTAGCCATCAGGGATCTGATCCTGCAAAGCTTTCTATCTGAAATTTCAGTGGGAGTCTAGTCCACAGAGGTCTGATCATATGTTTCATTCAAGTTCACATTCTAAGGCATGTATTTAACTAAAAGCATTATGACACCCTGCTGTTCGATACCGCCCATATCAGGTGTCCAGCTGAAGGCTTGGAATTCAAGGTTAGTTAGACACCTAAGTTTCACAAGACCTGTGCAACATAGCCTATCCAGTGCTTACACACTTGCTAACTTATTAAATAGTAGGGCATACTGGTCTGTCTACATGGACATAGGCATCTCTCTCAGGACTCCAGATGCTTATCTCTGTGAAACTAACTCAGACTGAAAAAAGCTTTCTGTACTTAGATTCCTCAACAGTGATTAGGAAATTCATCTTGGAAAGACATCATGTGGGTCAAGTCTCTGTTACTGGAAATTTTCTCTTTTTTTATTCATTAACTGTCTGCTATAAAATACATAAATGATGCTTCTGCATTAGTGTTTTAACCCAGATCAGGAAAGTTTTTGAATCTCTGCACTTGGAACTCCTGGAGAATAGTTAATGGATATTAAGTCAATTGGACCAGACTAGATCCTGTCTGAAGTAAAATATTCTTATAGTTTGAGCAACTGTTTTGCTCCGCAGGCCCGCTTCTATTTGTCCACACTGCTCACAAACATAGGTACAAGCAAAAAAAGACTGGGAAAAGGATGAAATCTTAGGTCTCTGCTCCCAACAAAATGTGCTAAAAAATTGGGCTGCAGAGCCAGGATCCCCTTTGCTGGCTGTAGAACTTTTCATTTTCTGATGGTCAAGGACTTTTGCCTGAACCATGGTATCTACACAAGATTTTTTCTGAACTCGTTTTTAACAAAATATATACCTAATGCTAATATTAATATTAATAACAAGACAATATTAAGGACGTACACCTTTGAGAATGGGGAAAGCTAAGAAAGATATGACTATCTGCTCTCTCAGCCACACTCCAAGCTCCAGAAGAAATCACTAATTTTAAACCATTTTTCAGTGTCAGGTCTGTTTGTGAAGCTGACTTAACATTTTTTCTGTGATGCATTCGCAGACTTTTTTATTTATCTTTTGCTTTTTTTTTCCCCACATACCATAAATGATATGAATGTTCCTTTGTACACAGACTTTAAAAAAAAAATTTTTATTATTAATAAATCAACAATAAATTATTATTATTTGTTAGAATGCGGAAATATATTTCAACATTTGTTATAACCCTAATATAATACTATCCATTTTTTAATACTTTTCTTTTCAGGTAAAGTTGTGCTTTTATTGATGTTTGTCCTCAGGAAAAGTTGGAAGGCATTAATGTATGTGGCAACAAAGCCACAGTACTTTTTACAATAAACAATTTACTTAACCAGGCTGTTCAGCAACAAAAAGCTGGCAAAAAGCTTTACCAAAAAAACAACCAAACAAACAAAAAAACCCCCATGCAATCATAGTGAGGTAAAGGCTTCAAGGTGGGTTATGTAGGACCTGTAAAGAGTTTTTATTTATTTAATTTATTCTTGATGTTTCCAAGGCACCTGAAACACATTTCTAATTGTCTTTTCTTTAGGCTTTAATTGCCCCTTGAATTTGGACTTGTAATCAGAAAGAATTCGCAGCAGGTAAGTAAAGGTATGCTTTTATTGGTATAGGTAAAGTATATGCTTTTATTGAAAAAAAGGGGAAAAAAAGGAGAAATGAGATGAGATGGTTTGAGAACTTTCTGATGAGAGTGGATCTTTGTACCAGCTTTCCCTTCTTGTTTTTCACCTGAATGAAGAGACCATGGCTAACATTAAGCATCCAACTAAACTGCCTGAAAGTAGGCATCCTATGCACAATATAGTCAATGGACACAGAAAATGTGTCCCTTGCAGAGATGATTCAGGCCACCATGATCTCCTTTTTCTCTCCACTGTCTGTAGAAGGAATCTACGCTCCTGTTATAGTCAAAATCTTGTTTATGGGCAAAAGAAGCAAACCTTATATATGTAAGTAAAGCCAAGAATTTATTGTTAGTATAACATAAATCTTAAGTCTAATTCAAGAATCATCATTAGTCTAGATCTAGTTATTACAGAAAAAGAAAGAATAATAGTGCAATTAGAACACTCATATACAGAAAATTTGGTATGACAGTAATGTAATACACACACTTCTTACCTTTTTCCTGGTGTTATGTTCACCATTCAACTGCTCTCTGGGTCCTAAAGTTAGTGATTTAACTCTGGTGTTGTTTGGGGGGATGTCACGGCAAATTGTCAGCATCTGGAGTCCTTTACCTGGAAGAATATGATGTTCATGCGGATGCTTTCTTCTTCCTCACTGTACAGATTCATTTGAGGTCATTTTTATATGTTTGCTAACATGCTGTTGCATCTTTGCTCTTTCTTCTTTGGTCTGCAGTTCCATGTTACATATAAATKTATTATATATTGTGCCATTTATGTATTTTAGAAACTATTTCTCCATTTTCTTTCTTGCCCCAAGCCCAGTTTTGTCTGCTCTAGGGTCTGCATTTGTTAACTGACAAAGCCATAGGGTCTCCAGGACCAAGCTGGTGGCCCATCTCTTGTCTTCCCAAGCCTGTACTCACACACATCACATCCTGTGTCTCCACTTTTCAAGGCCTCTGATATCACAGAATCACAGAATCTTTGGGGTTGGAAGGGACCCCTGGAGATCATCTGGTTCAACCCTCCTGCTCAAACAGGGTCACCCAGAACATGTTGCACAGGACCTTTTCCAGATGGCTTTTGAATATCTCCGAGGATGGAGACTCCACAACCTTTCTCGGCAACCTGTTCCAGTACTCAGTCACCCTCACAGTAAAGAAATGCTTTCTTGTGCTCCTGTGGAATTTCCTGTGTTTAAGTTTCTGCCCATTTCCTCTCATCCTGTAACTGGGCATCAGTGAGAAAAGTCTGGCCTTGTCCTCTTTACACCTTCCCATCAAGTGTTTATAAACATTGATAAGATGAGTTCCTAAGCCTTTTCTTCTCCAGGCTAAACAGTCCCAGCTGTCTCAGCTCCAGTGCCTTAATCATCTTAGAAGCGTTTTGCTGGACTTGCTCCAGTAGCTCCACATCTCTCTTGGCTGAGCAGAGGGAAAGGATCACCTCCACCTGCTGACAAATCTCTGCCTAATGCAGTCCAGGATACCACTGATCTTTGCAATGAGGGCACATTGCTGGCTTATGATTATCCTGTTGCCCATGAGGACCCCTAGGTCCTTCTCTACAGAGCTGCTTTCTAGCTAGTTGGCTCACAGCCTATACTGGTGCATGGATTTATTCCTTCCCAGGTGCAGGACTTGACATTTCCCTTTGTTGAACTTCATGAGGTTCCTCTCTGCCCATCTCTCCAGACTGTTGTGGTACCTCTGCACAACAGCACAGACCTCTGGTGTATCAGTCACTCCTACCAGTTTTGTATCGGCAAACTTCCTGAGGGTGCATTTGGTCTCATCATCCAGCTCATTAATGAAGATATTAAACAATACTGGTCCCAGTATTGACGCCATCGAATTAGTGACTGGCCTCCAGCTGGACTTTGTGCCTCTGAGCTTGGCAGTTCAGCCAGTTTTCAGTCCACGTTCCTGACCACTTATCTAGCCTGTACTTCATCAGCTTGTCTATGATGATGTTACAGGAGACAGTGTTAAAAGCCTTCTGAAGTTAAAGTAAACAAGATTTACTGCTCTCCCCTTGTCCACCAAGCCAGTCATCTCATCATAGAAGGCTATCAGATTGGTTAAGCATGATTTCCTCTTCAAATATCCATGCTGACTACTCCCAAACACTTCATTACTCTCCCAGGGATTGAGGGAAGGCTGACAGGCCTGTAGTTCCCCATATCCTCTTTCTTGCCTTTCTGAAAGATAGGGGGGACACTCACTTTCTTCCAGGCTTCAGAAACGTCTCCTGACTGCCATGACCTTTCAAAGATAATCATGAGCGGCTTCAAAATGTCATGGGCCAGCTCTGTCAGCACTCAAGGGTGTATCCTGTSAGGGCCCGTGGGCTTCTGTATGTCCAGTTTGTTTAAGTGTTCCCTAACCTGATCCTCTTCCACAAAGAGTAAGTCTTTCTTGCTCCAGACTTCCCCTCTGCTCTCAGGGGCTTGGGATTCCTGAGAGCTGGTCTTACCAGCAAAGACTGAGGTGAAGAAGGCATTCAGTACCTCAGGCTTTTCTGTGTTGTCACCATGTCCCTGCCCTATTTAACAGTAGGCCCACATTTTCCCTGGACTTCCTTTTTTTTTCTTATATACTTTCACAAGCCTTTCTTGTTGCTAGTTTCTACTCCAGGTGGGCTTTAGCTCTCCTAACCCCAACCTTGCATGCTTGGGCCACTGTCTCTGTTTTCCTCCTGGGTCAGCTGTCCCTGTTTCCATCTCTTGTACACTTCCTTTTATGTTTGAGTTTAGTCAGGAGGTCTTTGTTCATCCATGCGGGCCTCCTGACACTTTTGCCTAATTTTCTGCTTGCTGGGATGGACCATTCTTGAGCATGGAGGAGGTGATCTTTGAATATCAGCCAGCTCTCTTGGACCGCCCCTCTCTCCAGGGCTGTATCCCATGGGACTCTTCCAAGCAGGTCCCTGAACAGGCCAGTCTGCTCCCCTGAAATCCAAGGCTGTGATCCTGTTTTTTGCCCTGGTCCCTGCTCACAGGAGCCTGAACTCCACCATYTCATGGTTGCCAAGGMTGCCCCCATCTTTTACGTCCTTGACCAATACTTCCTTGTTTGCAAGTATGAGGCCCAACAGAAAGCTTCTCTTCTTTGGCTCCTTGATCACCCGTGATAGGAAGTTGTCGTCAAAGCACTCCAGAAACTTCCAGGTTTGCTTGTGTCCTGCAGTGTTGTCCCCTATCATTCCTATCAGGAATACTCCTACCGTAGTACCAGGCCTGTATTTTTCCACATCGTTGTGTTAGAGTTTGTAAATATCTCATTCTACATAGAATAACAGCTTGTTACTGATATCTGTATAAAACTATGATTGTACTGCACAAAAATAAACAAGAAAAATCAACAAATAAGCTGTAGACACCTTATCAATCAGAAATTGCTGTCACAGCTAAACCAAGTAAAACCAAGCCACAGGCAGGTCAAGAAAATTTCAGAGGGAGCAGACCTGGCAAGCCTCAATCCTGAGGCCTTGTGAACACAGTACAAAGCTTGTGGCCTGTTACTAACAATGACAAWGCTGTATATTACAGGGCTATAAGGTTACATAACTCTGCTGCTTTAATTAGGTGCCTAAAATTAAATCTGGGCTATTGAGCTTTGGGAATTCTTCTGGGGAGAATCTGATTGGATAGTCCTCAGAGGCTACAACACTTCATTTATCCTGATATAGCAGTTGATTTAGTTAAGGARCTATGTTTAAATTCAAGAGATAGCAGGAAGATACACAAGGAGATACCTCCTTGGTGCAGAGTATGAAACAATTCTCTTTCTATGTATTGCATGTATACATTCACAAACAACTTGAGGTCTATTTATAAATACTCATTTTGCATATGTTTAATATTTCCTTAACACCACCACTTAGAATAAACACAACATTTCACTTTTCCTTTTTTATACTTATTCTTTATAATTAGTTAAAAACAAAACAAAACAAACAAAAAACCCAAATCCCCAAGACACTGAGACATAAGAAACCAGTCAGTGGAATATGCCATTACAAGACTGTGGTATTGAAATGATGGTCTCTGGCCCTGAGTAACGTATAGGAATTTATCAGAGTTTATTTTGAAGGAAGTAAAAGATATTGAATTTATCTTCTAGACCTAAAGACCGGGTCCATTTACATTTCAACTATGAGGACTGGCAAGAGTCAGTAGTAACAGTTAATGCTTAGTTTAGGATTGTGATGGTCAAAGTGCATATCCAGAGCATTAAATACAGCTCCTGGATTGCTAAAATAACTCAGCTGTATTCTGAACTTTATGCACAATGTACTGTGGACAGGTCACCGAGATGGAGAGAAAAATTGGCTATACGCTACATGGATTGTCTTCATATTCTGGAGACGATGAAGGATGAGTTTGGCAACTGGGAATAGMCAGAACCTGTGCTCAGTTATATTACATGTCCTTCCAAAAGAATGAATAATAAGAGTTTTGGATACTACGGCTTTAGAGTGGCATTAAAGTACTAGTACAAAATTAATTGCTAAGACTACTGTATGATGGCTTGCAGCTCTTTACAACAGAGCTGCTAGAGATAAAGCCAGAATCTGGGACCTTGTTTCTAACAGCTGCACTTTCTTAAGAACATGAAAGTAGCACACAGCATTCTGCTTATTGYAACAGAAGACTGCCCAGAGCAAATGGGACATTCCACTTCAAAGCAAGTGGCATCCACAGCTTCTTACTTTATTGCTTCTCCATGATGCTATAGATCTGTTCTTATGTGGCATGGGAAAGAACAGAAGGTTCATTATATTTTTCACATAAATGTCAAAAATAGTATACAGCAGAATCAAACTCCACCCATAATTTCAGTGCCAGAACTCTTGAGAAAGGTAAAATATAGACCCCCCCCTTTGTATTTGGTGTTTGAATAATAAGATCTATTACCTTCTTTTGCAAAAACAGTTCTGTTTTTTTAATATATATTTGAGTTAACTTTTTTTTTTCTTTTAATCTTAGGGGTAAAATAAGCCATTTCTTTTCCTAATGAAGATATTGGGCTTCTAACTCTTCTAGGAAGAAATTATTCTTTCTAAATGGAGATAAGGATTGAGATGTTGGAATAAGTAAACTGGTATGTTTGAGGACATGCAAGCCTCATAGAAGAAGAATAATGAGACTGAGGGGAAAAAAGAGGCTAAATAAAAGGTGTTTGCTAAATGTTTAAATTGGCAGTTTCAGTATGAGTGTGGCATTTTCTTAACCTGCTGTATTGTATAAAGAAAAGATGAATTCCACACTAAACAGGTTTGAAAACTGATTAGCACTGATTATTTTTTTCCAGTTCATATAGCTAAGTATGTTTGCATTAAGCAGGCAACGTACCTAATTACYATTAGAGAGGGGCAGGAATAGTTTGACTCCTTCTGAGTGTTTGTACTGCCTGAATTAAACCAAAAATGCTTTCATATAAATGGATGCAAGCTCTACTACTTCCATTATTATCAACATATATATACACAAGAGAAGAAGACTATACTAGTTTATGAATTATTTCCAAATTAAAACTATTTAGGATTGATAGTATGTGCCCAAAGTTACAGCAAGTGCCCTTTTAACTTGCTTTTTAAAGATATACACACCTCCTCAGTTCTTATTCATCTTATTCATCTTATTCATCATCATTCAGCTTTAAAGGTGCATAAGTGATTTGTCTAAACTGACAGGTTGTGCAACTATGTGATCCAAAAGTAAATCTGAAATCTCCGCTATTTACTCTAACTTTCAGTTATATGAACTGCTATAGCCATAATATCAGGAAGTGTAACATCATAAACAGAGAGAAGAAAAAAATCCCTCTTCCCATTTTTCCTCTTCTAGGGAGGTTGAGAATATCCTTTAACAAGTGTCATAGCACAAAAAGCAATATACAGAACTAGAAGAGAGTGGATCTGGCTGTGACACTGACACACTATGCCAGCATAGGAATGTTGCACAAACTTCTGTAAATTAAATTCAGAAGAGGGCTTTGGAATATATGCAGTAGCACTAGGTTTTTAGACATTTAACCCTAAAGTTGTAACACTGAAAATCCTTAAGACTATGTTACCCCTATGTTCTCTGGTATCTTGAAACTATAAATTTTTCTGCCTAAATCCTCTTATGAAGGATCTTATGAAGCCTCTACTAGGCTTTCTCAGAGTATATCCATCACGAATTAAGATGACCCTGATTCCCTCAAAATACAGTCATTGCTGCTCTTTTTTCCCCTCAATACATACAGAAAAAGGATGGATTGGATGATGATAAGGAATACTTTTTTTTGCCTTTGTAATAGTTAGGATACCACATGTACTCAATTCATTCCGCTGCCTAAGAGAATTAAAGCTCACATTAAAATTAAATTCAATCCCACCTAATAAGGCAGTTAGATTATGTACTCTTTCATGTAGAGGAATTCCCCATCTATTTATTGCAAAACATTGTGAAAAAATGAAAAAAAAAAAGGATAAGTTTCATTTGTTAAATATAATTATTGATCAGATAATCAGTGATGTTCAGACTTTAAATGTTCATTGCGATAGTCAAAGGTAGCCTTCCAAATGCAATAAATGGTATGACTGTCTTTAATTTGTTTTTCAGACAGTTTAAAAGCTCACAGATACAACAATGCTTTCTCTTACTTCATATTTTCAAATGAATATTGTGGCTATGACATTCTAGAGCAGAATTTTGTACAGGAAATGAATTAGAAAAGAAATTCCACAGACACACAATATTCAARCGTCTCAGATTATGATAAAACAATTTTATATTTGAATCATGACATTGAGTCTCCTATATTTCCAGAGTCATCTGATTATCATCAGCCTTTGTCCACCTATCAGTCCCAAAATAGCATCCTCCTACTGTTCTCCCTTAACTTTGCAATGTCAGGTTCTACTTTAGGAAGTGGCTTAGCTTGTGTCTTGAAAACGCAAGTTTTATCAGGAATTCAGGCTTATAACTAGTCAACATTTTTGGCTAATTCTTTTTATTGGAAAATGTTGTTTTCCCCCAAATCACAACTATCTCTATAAAGTTATTATCATCTGAAATATATTTTAGGTTCAGAAAGAAAAAGAAAAATGTCCCACAGAATAACCACAATCTTGAGATATAAGAAACCCACTTTTAAATTTGTTACAAACAATACAGCTTCCTCATCTCAGATGAGAGCCTAATTACTAGTTTACAGAGTAAAGCATTTACAGAATATTATGTAGTTAAACTGTACACTTTAAAGACTTTCTTATTCTTCATTATGCAAAATTTAGAAAGTTTCATTTTTGTTATAATGCAAAATGAAACAAAACTCTGAAACCTTGAAATTATTATGCAAAAKGGAAGGCTTGTTTTCCAGTTAATCTAATCAGGAATAAGGAAGAAGTAAGCTTAAGATTCATGTGGGTGAATGAGGAAAATTCTAGTGAAAAGATATCTAATGATATCTAGCTTATCTCTCATTTTCTTCATGCCTGATAATATACTAGTGTTATTTTATTTGGCATCATTAAAATGTCTCAGTGATGAAAGAAGAGAAAAAAAAAAACTTTAATAAAAAAGGTTATTTTGGAAAAATCAGCAAAAATAGAATTATTTTTATTGTCCAGTGATCCAATATATATTTTAAGTTGGAATGCCTTAAAAAAAAATAAGAGGGCATTTAATAAAAGTTCCCAATACATTTGTTCTTGGAGAATATGTCCCCTTTTATACAGACAAAAGGCTGTATTAAGGAACTATGTTGGATATAATGACACTTTGAAAGAGTTAGATCCTGAAGTATTCTAAATGCACTACCAGTTACGGACAGATGCATCCTGACTCTCAAATTTTCAGAGCTAATTGAAATACTGACATGGTGTTTAGGATGACAACTTCAATTTCCTTTCTTACTCTTGATTCCTACCAGTTGGCCATGGCAACATTGCAATACTACATGAAAAGATATCAGTAGTTTCAAAGCTAGAATTTCCATTTTCTAAAAAGTAAAGGCAAGGAAAGAGCAGTATTTTGCAAAGGCTTATACTATACTCTGATTATTGGCACTGCAAATATTTCTATTTAATTCTTATTTTATTTAGTCACAGTGAGTGCACTTTGCTAACATTGCTGCCTATGAAGATGAAATACTATGCCAATACTTCACAAATAAATGGTGACATATAACATCCAAACCATGTGAAACATTTATATTTACAAAGATACTGCAAAATAGTTTTGACTAGACTTTCTTCCAATACATATTTTATAAGAGTTATAATATTCTGCATATCCTACACAGATATTCATAAATAATCAAAATTTTAAAAGGAAAAAACAACTCTATATCTCAGTATTTATGTGATTCTCAGAAGTCTTATCTTTAGGTTGCTGTAACTTAGCTTTATTTTTACAGGTGTTGAATATTCAGAGATGTCTGACTTCACTGGATTCTGTTACTTTAACGAAAAAAGCAAATACTCAGGAAATGTGGACATCAAATTTCTATTCTTGATTTTCTGAAGTGTTTAAATACATGGTGAATAATGAAAACAACTAAAGAATACAGCAGGTAAGGAGCCTTATAAATTCAACAACTGTGAACCAAAATGTAACATATTAGACGTTTGTTAGCCCCACTAATGAATTCTTATTTCAATTCAAGTCTTCAATATCTTACTGATATCACAGGTGTTTTATAAAGTCATAGTAATACAAACCAGATCAGTCATTTAGATACTGATGTTAATGCATTTGAAACACTGAAGAAGGCACAGAAAGTCATACAAAGCATCAATAGAAAGAAAAAAGTATGAGTTGTTTTAGAATTAAGCAGTCCATTATTTTGTCTTATCCCCTGGCTTTAGCACAGTTTTGGACACAATAAGTAAAACAACAACAACAACAACAAAGGAGAATATGCTGTCCTTAAAAAGAATGAAAATTATACAAAAACATAAAATGTCACATGAAACTTTCAAAAATTTGTTTTTCATTGTCATTTCAAGTTCAATTTTTTGAGGGAAAATATTTCCTGAGAAAAAATCTTATAAACACGATAATTGCCATTCGCTGCCATTCAGCCATCAGCAGGTGTTTTTCAAACCTTAGTATGCTCACTGCACAATATACACTCATAAATTCAGTTTTCTTCCAAGAAAAAGGTACCTGCAATTCAGGTGGGGAAAAATGGTGATTCAGTATGGGTACTTATGTGGAAGGAATACATAAATCTTAATCTGAGTCATAATTCATAAATATTAATCTCTTTTCCACAGAAAGAATACTGAATCTCAGTTTTTCTTAACTGTATAAAAACAGATGGGGTATAAAACCTATGAAACTGTTGATTTAGAGAGATGATTTCTTTTCATATCAGCTGGTTTCTGATGTTTTATGAAAGTCTTTCTTCATAACCACATTGATTATGAAATAAGCTATCAAAAGTTGAATTCAGAACTTTGGAAAAATGAAATTGCCTTTAGTGAATCACCACAGTGTTTCTTTCATTAAGTAACCTAGATCTAACAGTTCCATTATTCAATATTTGTTTTATGCTCTCACACATTGATTGTACATTATTTCATTAGAATGTTTTAATTATCAGCAATTCTACTTCTGATATAAAAATAATCTTCATTCATTTAAAAATCATATATTATTATTTCCATGCAGCCTCCATTATATAGTCTATATATTTTCCAAAAACAGGCTGTAATATTTTAACAGAATAGTTTTAAAATCCTAGAGAAAAAAGTAAGGAAACAGACCAACTTTCTCAAACACATGTGTAACTGAACTTTTCATTTCTCAAGTAAGAAATTCATCAAATTTAGAATCCCAGTACTTGGGCAAAAGCCTCGGTGTTACTGTCCAGTTCTCACTTTTACTTTAATAAATGAATAAATAATTCCCTAGTTCTTCCCTGGTGAGTCCAAAGGAATGCTGAAAAGTTTTAACTTTTTTTTTTCCAATATTGGGAAAACAGAATACAAAAAGGTGGAAAATGTTTCATATTCATTTTATAGTTCTTACATTTTGATTACCATGGTGTTTATCTCTGSTTCCAGAAAATTGGCTTAGAAGAAAATCCAGATGAAAGTACTTTCATTTCATCCCTCCAGACTATTATCCTGACATCTTTAGGAAATACATGAGTTTGAAGATGTATCAAGGTATTTTGCTCTGCAGTTTCCTATCACCAGCAAATTTTATGTAATAAAAAAGTATGTGTTAGCTTGGACATTCTAGGGAAACAAAAAGGGAGCTGAGATAGGTAGAAGGAATGAGCTTGTTAGTGAGTGACATTCATGGATTCTGTTGAATGAATGTCAACTACTGTCCAGTTCACTTGCAGTGAATCAAATATACACCAGCTGCCTTAAACTGACTTATTGGCAGATATACTGACCTGTGAACAGGTCAGTTTTTAATAGGTTTGCCAGGCCTTCCTTTTTGATCTGGTGCTGTTTATATAATGCTAAATATATATATTATATTAAATATAAACATGTATAAATATAAAGATATTAAAAAATATCTTATGTTCATGAGTAGTCTTCAGATCTACTGTTTGAGATCTGTTAATATGAATTCTAAAGTCTTAAGCTGATGAAGTATACAGAGGTGCAAAAATTGCTTAGACAGTAAGTAACAAAGAGTGTAGGTTATTGTTACAGCAGGATCGGAATTGTTTGCTTTAATGGTTGTAATTCAACAAAACAGATCTTAATACAGCCAGATGCAAGGAATTCATCAGTGCATCAAGAACACAGACCAATTATTTCCCTCTGTAGAAGCCCATAAAGCAATCCCATGGCAAAAAGGTTCATGTACATGTAAGGAGTAGATCAAGCAGAAATAAAGAAGTGATTTTGGTGCTGTATTCTACATGAGTAAGATAACTCTTACATTTTCCTGGATAGCTCTTAATTGTTTCCATTCCTAATGTCCACACTTGGAGGCAGTTCAAAGAGCAACCRTAAAAGTAATCTTGAGGTTGGAAAACAAACTGAGGTTTACAAAGTTCTATTTATTCACCTTATCAAAGAAAAGACTGAGTAGTTAGTTGAAAGAAAAAAAGCTTGTTTTGAGGTAGGAAGTCTTCACAGCAGTGGCATAAAAAGAACCAATGATTTAAGCACTGTGATATTCACTGTTGTGTCTGATAAAGTTTGAGTGTCCAACTTCAGTAGTGAAAAGCCCAATGTTGTTAAAATGAGAGGAAGTTACACTCCTATAATGGGATTTGAAATAGCCCACTTGTGGGATGCTTAATCAAGCCAATAGGAAATACCAAATATATCTGATACTCTGTTGTATGGATGTAAATAACTGCCTGAGAGAAGCAGCAAAGTACCTCTGTGAAGCTAGTATTCAAAGCCTGAAGCCTTTTTCTGTGCCATGACACCTTTTGCATGATTGCTTACTGGTAGAGCAATTGCCCAGGAGAACTGTTTTAGTCCATCATCAGATTGTGGAGGTTTAAAATTTACAGATTTCACATCTCAGCAATATGCCATAGCCGTCATATCTGTAGTACAAGCAAGGTACCTTCTGCATTTTACTTTAGACAATCACTTCATAACAAAGGTAGAAATAACGAAAGAAACACAAACTGCCTGATTTCCTCCTAGCTGAGCACTCTAACCACTCTTTTGCAGATCCAGGCTACTTTTTGCCTGAACTTCTTCTGGGTCTGCTATGTAGCCCCTCTTGCAAAACAGTGAGAGCTGCAATATTCCAACCCTGTTAGGCTTGATTTGAGCACACCTATTTATTTGGTCTGTTCAAAGGAACTAAGCATAAGAATGCTTATCTTCTGTATTTCAAACTGATTCTTACTATTTTAGAAAAAGCACTTAACCTACTGCATGCACACAGTATCAAAACGTTAGCTGAATTAGGAACCTCTGGCCAGAAACCCTTAGGCTGCTGCAGAATCTCAAGTGCCTCAGTGTGTTAGATAGGATTTTCCTGGATTGCTCTTTCAATTTAAGGCTCCTAATACCGCTTCAAAGGCACTTTATTCTCCTTCAAGCCTTTGTGAAAACGGGGCCTTATAAACTTTCATCTGTTTTTAGGAGAAATCCTACAGCCATGTGTATAAGAAGCAGCTTTGCAAGGCTATAATTGCCCCTTTTGACATTTGAATTTGTGCATCTGTGAATCCTCCTGTTTGTCCCATACCTCCATAGGGCTTAGAGATAACATGATTTCTTGCATTGCCTTAAAACGCTCATTAAACTRAAGCTTTGCATTCAGAAAACTATAATCTCCTCTAATCAGTATCCTGTCATTGCATAAGCACTAGGTCACTGTGGTCTCTTTCCTTTTCTTTGCTAGTAGCTGACAACAGTGTAGTCTCCTGCGCACAGATGTGCTTCAGTCTGATTAAATCCTGTATATGTACCTGGCTGAAAGGCAAGTTAGACTAGATGATGGTCCTCTCATACTTAAATACTGCAGAACACACTACTAGCTGTGCTTTTGCCTGTCTTTTTACAAGAGAGAAATAAAAAAGAAAGTATTCCTTGTAGCTCCAGGTGCTTGCAATGCACCGACTTAACACAGATGGCAGAAGGCCTGCCTGTCACACTGGTTTATGAGTGGAACATCCTTTGCCAAGCAAACTAGAATTTTAGCTAAAATCCTTCTGGTTTTGTTTTTCTTTTTCTTCTTCTTCTTCTTTTTTTTTTCTTCCTTTTTTTTTTTTTCACCCTGCCCACAAAAGATAGGATATTTGCTTTCCTGTATCTTAATGTAGCATAAATTAATAATAATAATAATAATAAATAAATAAAAGACAGTCATCAAAAAGAATGTGTTTCTCTTCTCTCTTAAAAAATATTGAGGTTGAAGTGCCTAAGAATTATCACCAACTTTTTACAGGATTTGGCCTATGTCATTAATGTCCCTAGAATTTAAAAGAAGGTTAGGTAAGCTCAGAATTCCAGAAATGGCAARGATCTTCCACTGAATCCAGCTTTTACTGTTGCAAGAAAATGTGTCATATAATGCCTTAATAAATTCCTATACTACTCAACCAAGCTGAACTGCTCCAATACTTTTTAGATAGCATTTTTTGGAAGTAATGCTGCTCACTTAACTGAAAGGTTGCTAGTATCCCTGGGACTTTAATTTGGTGTTGCATAAAACCTCAGATTGACTCTGATTCCCTTCTGTGAATTCTTTTTAATCACTCTGCATTTGCATTGCACTATGATTCTGAAGATATACCTGTATTTCCTCTAACAGTTTATCAACCAGAAGGTGAAACTGGAGTTGTTTTAGCTTCTTACTGATGATGGTATTCCCTTTCTTATGAATAGGAGTACTTTGTCCTTTGCTTCTTTCTGAACAGAGGTCAGAATAGAGAAAGAAATTAGACCAGAAATTACATACATTGAAAATCAACAGAACATTTTAAGGTACATATTTTCTTTGGTAGACTATAGTATAAACAGATACTCAAATTTTCTTATTAATGAACTCATGTATATTTACCAAGTTATACCTTGATTTATTAACTATATCTAATGTATTTTTTAAAATGGGACTAACCCTTTGTCCTGCTGATGCTGTAGCCTAAACTACCAAGGATGTRTCTACAAATACCCAGCACACATGTTGTGGACCTCCGTCAATGTAGCGGTCAGCTAACAGAGAGCAGCATTCCTGTCAACTCTGTGGCTCTTTATTGTCCACTATGCTTTTGATATATTGCTCAGGGAATGCTAATTGGAAATATACAGTCTGCACAGTGGCAGCCGGATTGCAAGAAGTAAATGTTTCTGTTGTTTAGTTGATTATTTTTTTCCTGTGATTGTTTACATGAATACACAGACTCAGGGACAGAGTAGGAGGTAGCCTTGGAACTGGACAGAGTAGGATAAATTATAGTACTAGCTTAAGATATGCTTATGGGCAGACTCCTTGGAAGCTAAAAAAGATATCAGCTGATGCAATGAAGACGTCACACCACTAGGCACTAGCGATTGCCAGAAGAGTTGGAGAAGTAGACAGGGGATTGCCCACATAAATAACAAAGACAAGAGGCTAAATAGCCTGTTCCAAAACAGATCACTGAAATTAATTGAACATACAAATTAAGCGAGAGGATGAATTTTGAATGAAAACACTGTTTCATTTATGCCATTAAAAAAAACCCCAAAACATTATTTAATAAGTGGGTTTGGGGAGGACTTGTTTGTTTGTTTGCTTTTTTTTTTTTTTTTTTCCAGCTACAGCTCCAAAGAACCCTCTAATCTAGAGTTCATGTAGAAGCTTTTTTCACATGGATTTTCTGGTGGGCACAAAAATGCTTAGTATCTCATAAAACATAGCTTTGTAAATCCATTCCTTGTGGTGTGTATCCTCTGCAAAAATAATGTCTGGGCTACAAGTTAAAAATGATCACTGATCAGTAGCTTGGCATACTATCTTAAAATTTGCATCACACTTCTTACTTGGCAGTACATCTGCTACTAAAAGAAAACAGTTTTACCTTCTATTTGAGGTCATGTTTGCTGGAGCAACTTTTCCAAAAGCTACTACCATACATGCCTTTAATTCTGTCTATACTATCAGTCATCTTTTTCCTTTAGGCCAAACCCGCAGCTGAGGTCAGTGGCCCATCTCAGCCAGGATCAGTGAAACCATTCTAACTTATGTGGATGGGAGAGTCCAGCTCTTCTCATTTGTAAGGATGGGATTCTTAACTGGTTCTTCTGATTTTTTTTTTTTCCTCAAAATTGAAGAAGGGCTCATTTCCTGTAATTAATCTGCATGCAGGTTTATTTGTCCTCTGTCTGACAAGGCTATTTACAGTCATGATCATTATGCACTTTGGTAAATTATGTGGCTATTGTAGGATCAATGGCTGTAAATATAACAGAAGAATAGCAAACAATTTATGTTCTAAAAAGAGGAAACTGCTCAGTTTTGATAGTTTTTCAACAGAGCTGTAATCATCCAATTTAATATTAGAAACAATGAAAGCTATAATTGTTTTTGAAAGGTGTAATTTATAGGAAGATTTGCCTAGAGATTTTTTAAAGATTTAGAAATGTCAAGTAATTAAAATATATTTCCCTTTGCTTCCTCCCCCCCAAATAAATGGCAACATTTAAATGGAATTAAAAAGCTGTACTGCAAATTTTATTTCGAGCTAAAGTGTATACAGGATTAGTCTTCTGAAAGCAAATTGAAATATAATTTTCTGAGAGTGTCTTACCAGTGGTAAGTACCTTGCTTGTCACAAAAATGTAATGTTCTTTATTCATTTCACACAGACTTACCGTACAACCTCTGTTTAAACTAAAACCCCATGTTGTCTTTCTCATCTGCACCATTTTCATTCGTTGCTGTATATTCATCCCTACTCTCCTGAAGCTAAGATATTGAAAAGGATAAATGTGGCTTGATAGCACTATGTGTAACGATACGAYTGTATGTTGCTAGGATACCATTTGGTGGTCAACTGTTTCTAGTGCAGCTGCTATTACTTGCCAGGCTGACAGACATATAAGCTTTTATCCCCCTTAATGCTTGGACTACAGAAAGTTTTCCCTTCATTCTCTCCATTTTGATTTTCGGGGGGAAGTAAGCTTATATTTGGAGAAGGAGAGAAAGAGATGTTATTATTTCATTTTATTTTCAGTCAATCTAAATAACAGATATGTTATCCCAATGGATTTTAAAAGAAACACGTAGAAACAACTGCAAACATGTAGTCTTTGTGAGTTTGATATTTTTTGGTACATGGTCTAATACAGGGCTTAGTCCAGTGCCATTCAGAGCTAGTGAGAATCTTTCACTGATCTGTTTGGTCTCCAGTAGCACCTTTTGGCTTTCTCCCTGAGGATCTCAAGGGCTGAAATCATGAGATGCAGTAAGTTGAGCTAAGAAGCCAGGTTCTGCAGCTGGGAGGGGTCCAGAAGGTCATGTCCTCTGGGGATGCATGCAGAGGGGGTGTGTCAGAGACTCACACTGGACTTATCCCCCCCCCCCCCCAAATGCTTTTTCCCCAGGAAAATTAGTAGCTACTTTTCTTTCAACAGAATTGCTTATGAAACATCCACTTTTAGTGAGAATTACTGAGTGCTGAACACTTCTTGAATTTAGACAGCTTACCTGGGTGACAAAATATGAGTTTACTACCTTAAAGTTAGATACTATTTCTTAAACAAACAAACAAACAAAACAAAACAAACAAACAAAAACAAGCGAATACACACCCCCCACTTGTAGCTTGCTTTGCCTTTCTGTTCTGATTCCCACTCCTCCTATCATTCACAAGCTGGAGATAATAGTGTATTATTATGGAAAAGCAAAGAAGCCACTGTGTACCACGGATTTGAACCTTGGTCTTCATATGCTTAAGATGCAAAGAACCCTGGTACCGACAGGTAACTTTAGACATCCCTTTTTGGAAAAGAAAAAAAAAAAGGAAAAAAAAAACCCAAAACACAACAATCCCTTGTAACTTACATTGGTTTCCTAACTTGATTTAAATCAATAGAAATTTTAAATGAATTTCAGGCTGAATGGGACCTGAATGTCCAGTCTTAAATGCAGTAATAAGAACTTAGTGAATATGTATTTACCTGTGCAGAATCTTTCTTCATGTAATATCTGTCCAATATAAGGAAAAACAATTGTATTCACAGCACACAAGTCTCACTGCTCAGTGGTTTTTATATAAAGACATATCCTTATCAAAACTTCTGTAAGAATGGTCACTTAAGTAGGATGCGTGTCAACACACTTTAGATACTGACATCTGTGCTAGTCACCTTATGTACCTGATTTATAGTCAGTAAAGAAGAAGGCACAGCTCTAGCATGTGATTTAGCTGACATATTTTAGACATCTAACCGTAGAATGAGATGCATCTCATATGTTTCTCTCCAAAGTTTATATAAGGAACCTGAGGTTTTAGATGTCTACAGTTRTTCAGATTAATATTAATCCTTCTTGTAAGTTAGTATCATTGAACTTCAGCATCTAAAAAAATGACATTTAGTCTAAGGTAGTTGTCTAGTTTATCTCCATATTCAAAGGAAAGAGAAAAACATCTTCAGAGAATAGCTCACTATCACTGTTCTGGATATACAATACTCCTAGAAATGGGTGAAATTCCCTTTAGAGATGCCTAACTTTTTACTTGACTATAGTGGGAGGCTATATTACAGTCTAGACTAAGTATCAGACTTTCAGAAGTCAACAGTTAGGTGATACAAATACCACCTTTAAAAGATTTTTATTATTTAATAAAATAGCGTATCCTGCATACAACAAAAGTAATGAGCCACAAGCAACCATTAGTAAATTGTACAAAGGACACATGGTATTTGGAATAGCAGATGGACATCAGGT
Organism: Apteryx rowi; assembly: GCF_003343035.1. Taxonomy (NCBI): domain Eukaryota; kingdom Metazoa; phylum Chordata; class Aves; order Apterygiformes; family Apterygidae; genus Apteryx; species Apteryx rowi. The sequence continues at coordinate 620,839 of NW_020448252.1, forward strand.
AACAGCTGATTAGGAAGTTGTTCCCTAATGTGTTCAAATATATCTGGACAGAAGGTGCGCAAGCAGTATCACAGCATATGTGAACTCAGTGAAAAATTCTGGCCACACGATGCTGCTGACCAGTCTCTGGCATTCCTCACTCCACATGTCTTTATGCCCAACACTGAATTCATGATTACTAATATCTGCACATGATACTGGCAGTATATCATAGTTTTCTGGCAGTGATGGATGCCAGTGAAAGACTGTAATACTTTGCTTAAGCCATGGGCAGTTGTGCATAGTGAGGTTCATCCAGTCTATTCTGAGAGTTTGCTGGGTTCTTGGCAAGATAGCTCTAAAAAAGAAAATTAACCTCTAGCTGGTTACCTTAAAATTATACTGTGTTCCACAGATTTTTCTTATACCCTTCAGGTGCCAGTACACAGCACTGAAGAGTTTAAATGCCAAACTAAATACTAGCAGTAATAAAGACACCAAACGGTAAAATTTGTGCAAACTATAATTCCCAGCCATTCTGTGCAGCTGCTCTTTCTGTAGCATCTTCTGCCTAGTTTTCCAAGGGAGAGATTGAAAACAAGTTTTGGTGGTATAATCCAGCTGCCTTCAACCTCAGCAGCTCACAGACAGTTATAAATCTGCCTTATTTAGCTGCTGTTCACAAGCTCATGGTAACACGTTATCATTAGGAAAACACAAAGAAGGCATTGTGCACCAGTAGATATAAAATGTCTTCATACATTTAAGGTTCAATGAAYCCCCAGTACAAACAAGTAAACCAGGGAAGTTTAAGGAGTCACTGATGTAAAAACACTCAAAAAAATTCCTCAAATCAAATGGTAATGCAGTGAACATGGCCTCCTGTCTTGTCAGGGAGACTGAGCACTCTGAATTTTAGTGCTGCTGTGAAATTTTTACTTGGCACTTTCTATTGACCCAAAATTGGGTTTTTGATTGAATGAATACTTTCATAACAAGTGCCAGCTTTTCTTAAAAACAAAGTGTGTTTTTCTCTAAAATTGACTCACCAGTCACCAGTGCTTTCAGGGTTTTGTGGATTTTTTTTAGGYAGAACTGCTTGTTTTTTCATGAAAAATTAAAAATTTTGCACAGAAAATTTAAAAATAGACAAAAAAAATTTTCCATGGCAACAGAAGAAGAGAAAAAAAACTCTGAACAGTTCTGATTGGTACTCTGTCTGTTTTTGACCCTTCGCTTTGTGGTGGAGTACAGCACTTTGACTTAACAGCACTGAGTTGGAGGCATTGCCAAAGTGTGAAGTTCTGGGACTGTTAACTACTTAGGTCAGCTCTGACTTTGGAGAGAAGACCAGAGTGCATAGGCAGGGAACAAGGAAAATATCTTAACGACTTCTCCTGCCTGCAGTTTCTGTAAAAGTGATTTTTATGTCTATTGCTGTCTTTACTAAGTGAATTAAGATTTGTACCACTGCCACTGCAAAAATGGCTATATCATCAATTCCTACTTCCAGCTGGACGCTARTTACAGCACCATGAGAGATGTTGATATATTTTAAATGGTCAACAGTGGGTCCTGTGTGTTATATAGTTCAGAGATGGCTGATCTTCTATTCCAAAGATCTCAACACCAAAAAATCTTCCAATAGCACAAAGTCACACACATCCTATGGCAAAGTATTCAAGAGCAGTTCACAGACRGAAGATAGCCATGTTCCTTAGACGGTTATTTATGCAACATTTTATTATGGATTGGGACTGGGACTGGGATGAGCAGACAGCTGGGTCCTGAGAGACCTGCTGATGTTGGATTCAACAGCCAGCACTGGCTCATTTCCTCACTCCTGGTGCAGGTCCAGAAGGCTTTCCACCAGGAGAGCTTGCCTGCAGCCATTCACATCACAGTTTTTGCAATAGATCCACACTTGAACTGTTCAGATGCCACAGGTTTGCCCATCTGGTATAGTTAAACCTATGGCTGTCACTCCTACACTAAACACAGCAATGACTTTCTCCACCCTTGACATCCTGCTAGCTGGCTGTATTTGATAATGTAATATATGCTCATAGCAAGGGAGTATGGATTCTGGCAAAAATATTGGTACTCTTCTTGAATCTGTCTCTGCTTGATGCTCATTATTCAGCTTTATTACCACTACTGGCCCCTGGATTGCATTGCTACTGATGTTTATTTTATAGTCTGTCATAACTACTATCACTTACCATTTCTGGTGTTACACACCTGCCAGTTGGTACCACTATACTGTGGACAAACATCCTCTTTGAGATTCAGCTGTACTAACAGAAAAGGTTACCGTTGCCAATTTAGCCCTTCTGTCCCTTTTCCTTCTGCCTGAGTTTATTCTCCCCATTAGATCTCCTTGCAGAAGTGCTCTTACAAGTACTCCCTAATTTGCATCAGTTAAAATGACCTGGAATAAAGAAGATCTGCTATTTTCACTGAAGTTATCCAATTCATTTTGTTTGCAGTGTCTTCAAAATCGGGCATTGAGAGGAGGCAGCCTATAACAGAGGAATGAGGTGGTGATCAGCTACAAGGGAGCTGTGGGTGGTAGCCTACACACAAATTTGATACGGAATGCCTGTCCAGTCAGTGTTAAAGCAAACCCTGTGTGTGATTTCATCTCCTCCAACACTTTTCTTTGCATAATCACTATAGATACATCTGAACCGATACATTTTCTAGGACATATTTAATGCACAAGTCCTGACTTAGACAGCGGCTTGTTGTCTATGGAAAAGCAATGCTGCTTTTGTGCAAAAACACAGTGTCTACCTTGGAATCCATTTCTGGTTGGTATTTTGCACACCTTATGGCTGTGCTTTATAAGACCTGCAATATGCTGATACACGGGATGCAGCAATATCTCCAGATAGATTTGAAGACAGCTGCCAGGAGCATGGGTACAGTTCTACATGAGCATTATCTGATTATCTGGTTTGCTCACAGGAACAAAAGCCTGTGTTGCCTCTGCAGCCTGTTTACATGGTGTTGCTTGTGGAGTTGGTTGTTCACAATAATTCCTTGAACTTCTGCTTGAAAACCTATGGCTACACAGCTCACTTGCAAATACCAAGGCTATTCTGTCTCCTTTCTATTGGGAATGTCAGGAATGGGTATGGCTGATAGCTTGACTCAGATGAAAGAAAACTACTGCTGAAATTATTTCTTTTCTTACAATGCAACAAAAATATCATTTTCTATTTTTCTTTCTATTTTTTTTTGTATAATTATAAACCATAAAATGTATCTGGAACATGTATTTGTGGAAGAGTTTGTATCTTCTTACCAGTGCATTCTCTCTTGTCTTCACCAAATCAAGAATTTAGCTGTCTCACACTGCTATTGTTATTATGCTAAGCATGTCTGTATCTACCTAGATTAAGGCTTACTCTATTAGGTAAGCATGAGCATATAGTTGTCATTATTGCAGAAATTTCCATATAATACCTTTAGGTTGCTGAGATTTCTGTAATATCAGGTTAAGCAGAAACGTACATATTGAATGAATACAAATAATCTTCAGCAAACCTTTCACTTTCTTATAGTATTGTTCAGTTTTAGAAACCATCAATGCAAACTCTTCTTGAGATCTTGTTAGTAATTGCTCAAGATTAATTTAGAGGTGCAAACAGCAACACAAAGGCCACTGACAGCCAGCAGTTATTTACATAGTAAAACAAGCATGTGTGCTTCTTGTTTAGCCTTAAAATAATTGGCTCATTAACCTTAATGGTATTGTTAACCTGATCATATTGTTAAGGTCAAATGTAAAAAACAGATAAGTATTTGGGGTTTATATTAGTTGATGCATAGGTGTGTGCATGTTCACAATGTGATTACAAATTCTTCAGAAACAAGAAGATTTCAGAGGGTAGACAGTGACAGGAAAGCCTAGAGAGAAGAGAATTGAAAGACTTTTATTTTCTGTTTATTGGTGAATTTTAGTACTCATTAAAAGTCAAATAAAAATATAAAACTTAACTGATAAAACCTGTAAGAAAGCTTTTGTCATTGTATGAATGGAATAATTAGATTCTTTGCAAACTAGATTTAAAACGATTGAGTTAAACACTAGGAAAAAAAAAGTTAATAGCTATTTAAACAGCTTTTTTCTAGACCTCCAAAACTCTCATATAATGCCAAATATTTACTCTTGCTGAGGAGATACCATGAGGATATTTGGAAAGAGCTTGCTCTATAGCTTGCTCTAGAGATTTGCATGAGTTATTCTGTCATGTTATATGCCTGAGGGGGAAAATAAAGGAAATCCTCATCTTCACAGAAAGGACTTAGATATGGTGATTATTTTGGCTATGCCCAAGCACTTGGAGAAAGAGGAGTTTAGTTACCTTTAGAAAGAAGTTAGTGCATTTCTTTCRGTAGCACTGTGATATATTTGTCAGAAAACCTCAGTATGAATAAACCAGAGATAACTTTATTTAAAGGGCAGGCTGAATTAGGAGTCTCAGACCAGCACAGACAGAGCAGTGTTTTTTCCAGCACCCACATAAACACGAACAAAGACAGCCCAGTCCTCTTCCTTCTCTGTGGCTGATGAGGTCTGAAGTTAACCTTGATTCACAAGCCCACCTACATTCACAGATCCCTCAAGTATTAGCATGGCCTTTAAGGATGTCTTATTTACTATCCATGCCCAGACCTGGGTACCCTTACCCAGTCACCAGCTCAGACCTTGGGTCCTGCTAGGTGCAGACGACTTCTACTCACTGGCTACTTCAGCTTGATGTTCACTAGTGGCTCACCGCCCGACGCATATCCACACAGAAAACTGAAAGCAAGGTCACACAGAAAATAGTTAGGAGGATTTAACAAGATAAAACAGACTGCAGTGATTAGGGGCAGGGTTTGGCCAGGCGAGCATGCTGACTAGCAACTCATTTACATGTGGTCACCCTCTTATTCCCCCTCCTCTCCATCCTGCTCATAGGGATCCGTTTTGATCCTTCCCTTTCCCAGCTTTGGCCCTTCTCCTAAAGATCCCAGAATAAGTTGTGCACATTTCCACAATCTCCTTAAACCACTACATAATAAGTTTTACACAGTTTCATAAGCGTCCCCACAATAGGTTTGCTTTTCCCCATGAGACCCATGATAGTCTCAGTACTGCCCCTTCTTATCAGTTACAAAGTTCTGGTTGAACCACTCAGTGGCCTGTCGGTCTGTACCCTAAGAGAGCTGGTCTGTGTTATTTTCTTCGCTATCTCTTGTTCATTAGGGTTTGTGTATCTGGGTGTTTAATTTCTTACTTTTCCTGTCTCCTGTTTTGTTTTGTTTTGTTTTGTTTTGTTTTATGCTGAATCACTTTTTTTTAGATACCCTCACAAACCAAATGTCCTTACATTCCAGATATCTTCATATCCTTATGTTCCACATATCCTTATGGACATCAAGCTCAATCTTGTTCCTCAGTTTTTTAAAAAATATATTTCTGCTAGTATTATTAGAAGAACTTGATCAGACGTTAGAGAAACCATGAGAACACCACAACAATTGGAAATCGCACTCTACTTGCACCAGTGCAGGCTCACAATGCCTGCTTACATTTGAACAGGACAGGGCTGCACAAACTGAGCAGCCACTATGGTCTGCCAAGATACAACCATGAAGAAACTATATATGGGATAATTCACTATGTCCTCCAGGGAGGCACAAATGCAACAGGGTCAAGGCAGAGTGAGGAACCAGAAGGAGCTAAGGAAACACCTGTAAGACTGCCATGGGTCAAGGCCAAAAAATCCATCTGCCTTTGTATGAATAAGAAACAAAAACCTGGCAAACCTTTCCCCCAAGCCCGGGGAAACAGGAAGAGAGAGAAAAGATCACTTTCCTAATAACTTTTCCGTAGGGAAGCCATCTAGGGATTCATCCAGGAATCTAGAGGTTCACCTCACCAGGGCTTTGTAAAGCCCATAGTCTGGAGTGATACAAGGAGAGAAGGTAGCTGTGAGAGGGAACATCACTTTCTGCTAAACTGATGGAAATATGAGTGGCAATTAGTATTGTTTGGAGTACTCAGTTCCAGGCAACCATCAGGGTAGGCAAGATGAAAGCTGAAAGTTGCCACCAGCCAGTTCTTCTTCTCATAACAACTAGTTTGAAAGAGCTGCCCAGGGTCTTTCACTTAATTTAAGATTTCAGGACTGGCCCTTCATTGTACAGATGATAGGACAAGGTGTCATTGGCTTATCTGGAGCTAAATTCATACTGAATTACAGGAGTATCAGGTCAGAGTCGCTCTGAAATTCTTGTCAGTGTCACAAGTGTGTGAAGTTGAATGATGATTAGTGAATTAGTCTCCTCTAAACACTGACTGCTAAAATAACTGATCAGAAATAATATAAAGCAAATAAATAATTCATTCATTTATTAAAAAAATAAATATAGCATCTCATTTTTATACAAGAGTTTTTGGGGTTTTTTTTGTGGACAGCTAGCTATTGTGCATGTAGCTTTCCTCTTTACCTCTGTTTTAATGAGTTAGTTACTTAAAATAAATGTCACGCTTCAAGATGGCCAAGAGACAAAAATTGTACCTTGCAAAAAAAAAAAAATCAAATTTCAAAACTTGATATCTCCCTCATTGGAGTATGAATCCTAGGTGTTTTAATTATTGTTATATTTTATGGGAAAACAAAACAAAAGAAAATCAGGCATCACCCAAGAATATTTCGTTACATGGTGCTAAATAATTCATTTAGAAAGCAGAACTATAAATGAAAGTCACAGATCAGAACAGGACAGACAGAATGGAAGAGATGAATTTATATCTTCCATTGCTTACATTGGTGCCATAAATACTAAGTAATTTTATGTTGGGTTTCCATTTATGAAAGTTTTTAAAGGAAAGATATGTTTAGAAAGTCATCTTTGCCTGGAGGAGTGTGAAGAGTATGAGGACACCAGAAATTGCTCTGAATAAATAAATTACAGTGGTCTTCCTTGGTCTTTCACAGACTTGCACAGGAAAAACCCATGTACAAAGTGCACTCCAGCAGGTTTTTGGATCAGCATGGTAATATTATGGGTAATTTGTTCACAACTCTGACAMAGCACCATACTTTCTCCTAGCATAAGAGCTTCTAACATCTGTAAGATATAATATCTCTAATGCTAGAATTGTTATCTTCATCACCTTACTGACTGTGGTTTTGCATGCTGTCAACAGTGGGACAAGTTTTCTGCTAAACTCTTCACTTTTCTTGTTGGTTACTACAGTCAATATAGTTTTAATTATTGTCTATATCGTCTGAAACACTGGATCACTGTCTTACTCCATATGTGCCTTTCCTAAAATATTTACAATGTATTCTCTGTTTTAAACCTCTTTGGAGAAGGTGCATTGGCAGAGAACAGAAAGGTGAAGAAAATTGCTATGAAGTAGAGAAATAGAGAAGAATTAATTACAGCACCATAATTAGTCAAAACCTTGAATAGGCTTGAAAGAGGGAAGTGAAAAGTGCATTATCTGTGGATCTTTATATGTCTATGCTATAAGATATCAGCACACTATCAGATACTATGCATTACATGTAAAAACTAGAATACAGAGCAGATGGGACACATACATTTAAAATTCATGTTTCCAGCTTTTTGACAGAATTTCTAAGCTCTTCTGGTTATAATATGCTTGGAATTAACATGACTTTTACTTATTAGTTATTTTAAAAAACAAGAATACTGTAGAGTTAGGTTCTCTATGAGTATACATCCCTCAGTCATAGATGCTGAAACTGTGTAATTAACTTTCATTATTGAGCTCCAATATCGAATCTTATGAACCTTCAAAGATGCATGGTGCAGAACAGAAGGTAAATTTACATCAATTAATTGTTTTATGAAAACCTGATAAAGAGACACTCTCCTTGAACCGCATAGATTAATTAACCTAAATATAACACGTGCATATATCTGTGTATATAGTGCTATGCTAGAGGATATTAATGGCTGCCATCAATCACAAACCTGGTTAAAGTTGATGGGTGAACTAACTTTTCTTCACTGAGTCTAAATGAAAGAACAGTGTAATGTTTCTTTTGTGCAGGAATAGAGAAAAGAATAGAAGCCAGAAATAAAATTAAAAAAAAAAGGATAACTTAATTTCAACTAATTTTATCAATCTAGCAATTGAGCATCTTGTCTAGATTAGTTGCTCAGATTCATCTATAAATGATATGAAATCTCCTTCTTCTACACTATCTCAGTCAGCTATCTTAAGATAAGAGCTACACTCTGGAGGCATCTGCTTTTGTCTGTCTACAAGCTGAGATTCATAGCTACAGGTGGGATTCACCAAGCCTAAGATAGTCACCCTCAGTTCTATGAATAGTTAGGTCAATTTGGACACTATGAACAAGAAGATTTCAGCAGCGATAACAATGATGTAATGAATTCTCCTTTTAATGAAAATAACATGACAATGATGTACCACTATCTTTGTGCCTGTTACTACAATAATCCAAGAACTGACAGCTTTTGTCTATTGCATAAGTCAATATATGAGAAATTTTTGGAAATTGGCTTCCCTCACCAATATTGCTGCTTTTTCCCAGATCTTCCCACTAAAAGCTGGGAAGGCTCCATCAAAATGCGAGAGAAATGATGAAGCAGGAACTGCCTAATCATTCTGCAGTACATGGACCTGTCACCACAATGTAATTCTCTCCCTTCCTCCTTCATTCTGTCCTCTAGTATAATGACCATGTCCTAAGTTTGGATGGTATCAGGAGATGTTTGGCCAGCCTCCAGTTGTTGATTATCTACTTTAACAACAACTAGTACAAAGAGATTTGGTACTTTTAAAAATATTTATATAAATATGTATGTCATATTATCCTAAACATATGCATAAATGTGTGTGTATATATATATATTTATATACATATATTTGTATTTTAAAAATCATCTTTACAACAAAGCACAGAGAAGCATGGTAAAATAAGTGGTCAAGGCACTCAAGTAGGACACTAAATTCATGACTAGGACACTAAATTCATGACTTCAGAGACTTCTGTTGCATTCCTGACTCTAAGATTTTATCTTGTCTCCCATCTCATGGTGAAGTTTATCTTGTTTATTCATCCCATAACTCTTTGGATACCACAGACTGAATCTTATTATTCCCTGAATTTAAGTTTAGAAGTCCAAGTGTCTACATCTGTGTCTGAGTTAGTCATTCTGATAGAGAGAAATAAGCAGCTCAGAGGTAGATGTTCACTTAGCAAATATTTACATTTGGTCATATGACCTTGATTTCGCTTGAAAATCTTGAACTCGAATTATCAAAATTATCAAAAAACCATCAGCTAATGGTCATGCTGGAAAATTTTCTTTCACTAATGAGAGTAAGTGGACAATACTGTAATGCACATAGCTCCTTAGATATTTGGAAACAACATACAGCACAGCAGAGAGGCAACATCAAAAGGCCAGCAGAAAGAGCCCAGTGGTTTCCCAGTAATCAGGAATATACTTAGTTAGGTAAAAGACAATTTGCTAGGTTTTCAGGCAGAGTTTGCTAATGCTGTATGAGTAATAACTTGAATCTTTATAACCAAACATCAGTGAAACAGTTATTCATAAATCCCTAAATATGTCTCTTGAAGTAACCAACTGGGTAAAGGTACTGCAATAACTGTGTTTCAAATAGTCTGTCTATCTAGTTGATCATTTTCCACAAATGGCAATAAAATACTTCTCTGTTAGTCACACTGTCCAAAAGCTTGTCCAATAATGTGACATTAGACATCTTTGTGTTATTGTTCTATTTTGCATCCAATGAAATGAATTTTGGTTGGACAGTGAAATGAACTGTGCAGAATTACTGCATTTTTACAGTGGAAGTTATTGGGCTCATTTTTTCCTGTACTAAATAAGTTTGCACGCTTCTACAAAATCCTACAAAATCATCTGTTGGTAAAATATTAGTTTCTAACTTTCTTTTTCTGTACAACCTTAAGAATTGGATTCTGACTGACGTGACAGAGTTCCTGTATGACTTTCAACATTTACTCTCTATTCCAGGTAAAATAACATTTTCTCGCGGTTTCCTGTATGTTTGCAGATGTCTTCTTTTTTGGAGGGCAATTATTCTATGCAAAAATGCATGAGATGTATCAGTAGTTGTGACCTCTCTGTCATTGGCCCTTGCTGATAAATTTCTCAAATGAACTCTGTCAACGGCTTGGGACTGAGGGAGGCTAAACTTTGTGGAAGGAAATCTATCACACAGTGAACTGTGCTTAGAGCTCGCTTATTACAAGACATGAAAAATAAATGGTTTTAGTGTGAAGCATATTTTTTCACCTACAGAATGACTAGGGGCACAATGAACTGCATTCAGGAATCCTCAGTTACTTTAGTCAATGTTTTATGCATTTGTTTGCATTCTCTGCCAAAATATAGTCCTATTTTTTCATGAATTTACTTTTGCTTTTAGTCAGAAAATAACATTTAGAAATGTAATGCATTTTAGAAATGCAATGTATTTTATACCTTCTTGCTTAAGCCCTAGAACTTGTACTGTGTCTTTGTCCACAACAGAAAGTAAGTCTTAAACTACCAAGACAACCACCTGATGTTTCATGGTTCAGTACAATATGCCTAGGACTCAGTCTCAGAGGATCTGGTGATTGAAACAGTGACAGAATGGGATTATTACTTACCAGAAGTAAAATTAATGGATAAGTACAGGAAGCACTGGAACTGAACTTCTTTACCTCCACAAAGTCCAAAATGAATTGCAGAGAAAATAGAGGCAGCACCATAGTCTTTTTAATACCCCCGAAAGCCCCCTACTCCAAATCAATAAATAGCCATGAAAAAACACAATAGAGTGGTAAATTGTGTCTAATCAGACAGCTGACTTGAACAGATACTGGCACTGAAGACACACAGTGAAGATTAAAATGTAAGACATTTTTTCCATACAACAATTAAGAAGGCCAACAATGAATGGGTATTGAGAAGTTGAAATACCAACTGTTTCAGATCAGAATCTTTGTTACGGGAAAAGGAACAAAAATAAAAGTAACATCACATTCTGCAATTATTCAGAACTTTGGCATTTATAAAAAATTCATTAATCATTCAATACATACCTGACTGCAATAAAAATTGATATAAATCCTGCAGTATCACTGAAGTACATTTCATTAGTGTCCATATATGTGCATGTCTATATATGTATATACCTGCAGAATCCCTCAGAATATGTGAATTTAGCTCTGCAATTTAACATTTTTAGTTAATCTTCACCTAAAGTCTTCAGAAGTCTTTTCATTTAACAGCACTTCTCAAGCAACAGCTTACTTCTTTCAATTCTAAAGATATTGTCAAAACCATTTTATTTTATAATAGATCTGGATGACTACTGGGAATAAATATATGTGATGTTTTGTTTGATTTAAAAATACCACATTCATCTCATCAAACAGTATAGTAATATTCACAAAATTTGACATTAAAATGCATAAGTATTTGTTGGAACCAAATTGTAATCTGTATCTGATATCTGATTCAAAATGCAGAGTGCAAACGTTAGTTACAGAGATAAGTCAAGCAGTACATAAAATTGTATTRCGTGATACTAATGAACATCATTTCCAAGTTAGAATATAAAATGTTTAATGCATTTTCTATGAGCTGTTTTTGTTAGAAATGTATTTATGAAGGTCAGCGAGGGGAAGATTATCCTGGATAATTTGTTGATAATTAATTGGTTGTTCACCTTTAATATTTAGGAACAAGCAGAAGTAGTTCTTACCTTGGGGGTAGTGGGATCCAGCATGCACTGGAGAAACAAAAAAACCTAGTTGTGCAACTGTTGACTTTGTGTTCTTATGAAACAATTGTGGCAAGAGGGTAGAAAGTGATAGTAACTCAGATAACAACCACTCACTGACATGGGGAAAGTCAGAGAGACTAGCCTTAGGGTGCATGACTGGTGAAGCCGTTGGCAGCTCCTGCAGAAAGTCTTATTTCAAAAAAATGATAAATAGTTAAAACAATAGTCCCTTATGGGGAACACATCAATGGGCACTCAATGTTTTGTAGAAGGCTGTGCCCAAGTTGGCTATGTGTAAGGACCTGGCTGTCAGGACAAACAGGTGTCCTGTTCCCTGGGGTTCAATGGTGAACTGGACCAGAGGAGCTGGGGTTTTGGTCAGAGTCAGTGTGAAGTGTCTGTGTGTGTCTGTGTGTTTCTCAGAATACAAATCTTAGAAAGAAAGATTACTGTCCACCTACTATACCCATCCTGCTTAGCCAGTAAATGTTAGATTATACCTCAGAGTGGTATGGCTCTGTTCTGACAGCCATGCCACCCACATTCCCCCATGACAAGTTACAAGGTAATGGCCATTTTTTCTGTTTTCCAACCAATAGCAGCTAAAATATTCTTGTCTTGTTAGTACTATTTTGATAATGAATATCCAGTTCTGTTCTTGTTTTGTATAGTATTGTTCTCTTAAGCCTTCGCTATGTTGTATGTGTACATACTCTCCCTCCCCTGCCACCAACACACACACATTACACACATGCAGAAAAGTCTACTGCAAAATTTTCTGTTGAAATTGCCACCAGCTAAAAATCATTAGAATTGCCACTGGTAATACGATTCAATATATCACTAGCTCTGTTAATTCCTTTATGCTTAGTAATATGAAATTGAAGACATCTCTCTTCTATATCCCTTTCTCTCACCTCCTTAGTTTCTTTACCTGGTGCCTCTGGTGATACTTTTTAAATTCCTGCTTTTATTATTGTTCTACACATCAAGTGAGGCAGACCACATAATGTAGAAACTCTTTATAATGGTTTGTCATAAATCTAGTACAGGTTTTATAAAAAGATGCAAAAACAAGATTGCACTCGCTTGAGTTTTGCTTGTGCCACAACAATGAACTCATACCATAGGTATCAAATGGCAGGCTAATGTTAATGATATAGCAAAATTCTATTTTTCACCATTTTCCTGAAGTTATTAATCTGAGTCTGATGAGACTTTATCTAAGTTTCAGTGAATACAATTGCAATTTGATGAATACAGCTGAAAATATTTGTATAAATGCTTTTTTTTTCCCTAGCATGTTTAATCTTTTGTTTCTGCTTAAAATTCTACATGGAAATTTTGAACATTACTGGGGCTTGACTGTATTTTTTAAAGTTCATCACCACCTCCTTAGTAACCATTACTGGTCAGTCATGTAGCATTGGTTTGCCCAATATGCTGAAGAGGGTGGCTGAAATCTTAAAATGCATGAATACCATAAGAACATAAAAAGAGTTGTATGCCATTGGATCAAAAGTCCATTTCAGTATCCCATCTCTGGCAGTGCCCCAGAACAGATTTGCAGGTGAGAATACAACAGGGGAAGTGTCCAAGTGACTGGAGTGGTGCAAGTAACTGGCCCATTTTTGTTTTCTAATTCCTTTAAAAAAAAAAAAAAAAAAGGGGGGGAGGGGGAAGGAAGGTACATTTAGAAACTCAGTAGATCAGACAAAAATTGTCTAATTTTTCTGTGTGAATGAGTTACTTTTATTTATTTATACACACACATTCACATGCAAGCATACCCATATACATGGAGTTTGTTGAATTATTTCTGAAAATTTTTGATTAAAAATTACTTTTAACTCATCCTCAGGTTTTCATCATTTTTTAAAATACCGTTTCTTTAGTGGAGAAAAACCCAACTGAAACACTAGGAAATATTTTCATTTTTACTTTTTCTCATGTTTTCTCTCTTTTGAAGAAATACTTAAATATTATGTTTTCAAATATGTAAAGAAACATGTTTATTTTTTGTTTACTACTAACTATAATTCTTCCTGGAAACTACTTGCAAATGTAAAGTACTTGGGAATAGCCTGACATACTATGAAAAAATACAATCATCTCCATCAAAATGAAATCTTGTAGAAACTCTTCTTCGCTTTCTTCACATTGTTTAATATCTAAAATGCACATACCAAAATTCAATTTGACATCAAAATGCCCAGCACTCACTTGTTTAGCAAAGCTAACAAGCAGGAAAATCTTATGCCAGTTCTTTAAGGACAGAAGTGCTCTCCACTTACAAGTCCAAGCTGCAGCCACATAATTGGGTATCAGATGCCTGAGAAATTGCCTCTATCTCCCTCCAATCACCATACCCAAAAGTTAAGAACTGTTAAAGGTCTCACTTTCATTCCCAAATTGTTTTTCTCTCAGAAAGCTTCATTGTTGTACCCTAGTAATTTGCTTCCTTTTATCTGCTGGTGCAAAAGCGTGTTAACAGTCAAGGTCAGAGAAACACAAGAGATACTCACAGAGAAACTCAAGAGGTCTGGRGTCATAGTCTCTTTGGGTTCTTATCTGGATTCCATCTCAGCTGGAACTCTTCCCTTTTCACTAGGATAGATTTGACTGACAGCAATGGTAAAAAAAATCAGGTAGATAGATACATAGACAGACAGATAATCCTCTTGCCTGTTGAAGACATAGAAGACATAGGTAGAAATCTTTCTCATCTAGAGCTTTTGCCATTGATAGTTGCACTCATTATATGCATGTATATGCGGTCATGTTGTGAAGAGCCTTCATTCTTCTTCAATATCAGTTCACATTTCATATAAGAACTTAGTAGTCTTTTTTTTTTTTTTTTCTCCAGAAGAAAGCATACATTTGTATCACTCAAAAAAGTAGGAAAGCTGGACGTTCAGCAGTCTGAAAAACTGGAGACTGGAGAGAGAAATTTTCAAAAAGCATCTATAACTGTCTGTGGGCTTCATCTCACTGAAAGTAGTCATCTAAAACTTAGGGATAGCTTATTAACTGTATAGCCAAAGGAGAAAAAAGAGTGCTGTAGTAGGCAATCCCCACACCCAAGCTGCTCCTTCACATAGAGGTCCACCTTCCCTTTTTGTCTTCCCTGCCTGTCTTTCCTGAAAAGCACATATCTGTCCATTGCAGCACTCCAGGCATGTAAGCTGCCCCGACATGTCTCAGTTATCCCAACGATGTCATAGCTTTGTGAATGTACATGGACCTCTAGTTCCTTGCTTGTTTCCCAGGCTGCCTATGCCTGAGCTGGACTTCCTTTTGCCCTGTTTTTATCATTCCTGAGGTCTCTCTTGTTCCCATCACCCTGCACCCTTTGCTTTCCAATCCTGCTGACTGCTTAATTGTGAATTACAATTATTAATTGTGACTTACYCCACTTAATTGTGAGTCCTTCCTTAGGAGGGCATTTGTTCCTAGTTTAAAGGTCTCCACACCAGCTTGGCCAGCCTCTTAGCAAAGATGCTCCTGATCTCACTTTGTCAGGTGAATCCCATCTCTGTCTACCAGTCCTCAGTCCTCAAAGTGGGTCCCATGGCTGTAAAAGCCAAATCCCTGTCAACACAATCAGCTGCACAACCAGATGTTGACCTGCAAGTGCAAAAAGTAATATGATCGCATAACTTGGGTGTGACAGGATGCAAAATCAGCTAGGGCTTTGAGGTAGATCTGTTTCGATTTTTTCTTCTCCAGAGAAGATGGAATGACTTTTAAACCTAATTGTAGTTTAGATTTAAGTAGACTAGAACCTAGAATATTTAAGTTTCTGAATAAAGAAACCCTACAGCTATGCATGGAGTAATAAAAAAAACAGTGTCAAAGAGATTTTCTGTGCACAGGAACCTCATTGCCCGTGCTATTAAATTGTTAGAATGGCCCCGAGCATGCTTTGGCCCAGAAGATTAAGCAGTGTCCCTGCCAGATCCTAGCAAGGTTTGGGATTTAGCACACAGCCAGACACAATTATCTATAGGCAGTACGCATTCAGCCACCCTGTTTTGGAAGCTAAAAGGGTTTAACAGTACAGTCATGGGCCATTCCATTCTGAAAAACAGTTTAGGGAACATTTTGTTTGCTACTTTAAATGTAGTCAACATGATTAGGAAAAGTATACTAGAAGTAAAAAATAAATATATTGCAAACTACTTTTCTTCTGCCAACTGTGCCCTTGCAGACAGGTTCTTGCTTTCAGTCCAGCCAGTGAAACTCTTTTTTTTTTTTTTTTTTCAATTATGAGAAAATCTACTCACTCCTTTCTAATTCCTAGGAAATTCTCTCCAGCCTCTGGCTGCATACATCCCCAAAACTGTTTCTCACTCCATGCAGAAACTGCAAATTTTCAAATATTTCTCTGAGTCTTTTAAACTTTCTCTTCCTATGCATGCTCAGTTATTCTTATCTACACATTCCCTCTTTTTTTGGAAGGTTCCATGTGTCCCAGTCAGTTCTTGAAGGAGTGTAACCTAAGAACATACAAATAAGATAGCATTCCTTACATAGGGCATTACGCCCAAGCTAATTAGCTGAATTCTCAGCAGGGCTAATTAGCTTGGGCGGAGCTCCATGGTGAGGGACTATGTTGTCTTCAGTTCCAGAGCAACAGTGTTTGTGCCAACAGGCACTCTGCACAATCCTCCATTAGGCAATGCAAAATCCTTTGAAAAGTCTATCATTAGCAATCTGAGTTGAGGCAACCATTTTGAAAAACTTGGCTGTTATGTATTCTCCAGCCTAGTTATCTAACTTTTTCTGCTGCTTTTTTCTCCAGACACGATATTTTCCCCTTTAATTCCATTAGTCATTTTAGAATACGGTTTGTATGAAAGTTGAAGTACAAAATGTGCTGGCAGGGCATTGAAGCAGGTGCATAGTCACCATGTTCTATCATGTATAACTTTATAAAGACTAGAGGCAGTGAAGATTTTGTTAAAATGATTATCTGTAATCCTAGACATTAAAAGGGCACAGTAGGGCCAATTTTTTTTCTGTTGAAGAAGAATATTGTTAGAAACTAATCCAATTTATAGATGGGTCATTTGTGGCTCATTCACATAACTGCAGGTCTAGATTTTCATGACAGATGGATGACTTGACATTCTTGGTAGGAAGTGCACTCCCTGCAAATACATTGGTATACATACATGGTATTTTGCTTCTCTGAAGTCATGAACGTCTGTTTGGATGGCATTCTGCCTACTCAGAAGTCAGTGCAGAAGTCAAGCAACAGTAGGTTTATGTGGACAGTTGGCATTACCCTGCAAATGTCACTTTTTGCAGGAATTTTTCATTCTGTGCCAGTATTATATATTGGCACCACATGCCTCTTTACACCTAATTACATGAAATGACACTTACATGACAGAACAGAAATGGTTGATCTGAGAAGGAGGGAAAGAAGGTTGAATTTTATGGTTGATTTTACAAATATTATATTACAAGTAATATGTTTTCAGACTTGTTCGAATGTCAAAATTCATGAACAGTCACAACCTGTCCACTCTTTCATGTTCAAGTCATTTTTCTGCAAAGTGATGATCATCAGTGCTCTCTGTTTTGGCACAGATATGGTAATGAGGCTAAGTCCTACTAAGAATTTTGTATTATGTGCATGCTGACCTTTTGTGAGGGGAAATCAACAGAGAAAATTACTCCATTTCTTTTAAAAACAAGATAAGAAATGCTGTTTCTTATGTAAAATCCACTAGAAGTAAAATGCGGAGGGAGAAAAAAAAAACATACCTAAATCTAGTGCACAGATAAGTGGTTTGGGACCTTCAGTAGCCTTTACTACAGAATTACCTCTACTCTTACTGGTACAGGAACAGGTCAGCATCATTAGTACATCCTTTTCTTCATCTTCTTGTTTTTCCTTTCTCTTCCCTTTCCAGTCTTGGCATGGTGCTTCTACCATTTGCCTGTGCTGGCTGTGGTGCCTGAAAGACCATGATCCAGTTAAACTGGCTAACTTTGCAGAAAACTAAACCAAAAAATAAGAAGTGGATATCTTTTTTTTTGGATTAGTGAGTGCTGGATCCAACAAGCACCCAGACTGCAGCAAGGAAGGAGGAGGGCAGAGGAGTAGGGACCGCTACACATTTTAGCATCAATGAGTTTTAGATTAGGCAAGCATCTCAGAATCATAACTTCAGGTATTTTCCTGTAGACCAGTGATACCTTTGCCTTTTTGTTTTGGTAGATACCCGACTTTGGGGAACTGATTAAGTTTGACTGGGACTGTTACTCAAGTTAGTAAGCTTCCCACTTTTTAGTGAGGACACCTGCTAGACAACTCCAAAGCCTCTCACAGTCAGATCACATTCTTCCTTCAAGTCTATAAAGGTGGACAAATTATTTCACGTTTACTAGAAGAAGACTATAGATAATGTCAGGTTCTCAACAGGAGACTTCTAGGACATAATTTGCTGGCAACAGACAGAAAAGACTTAAATAACTTGAACGTGCTTGCTTAAGTATGCTTAAACTGACTCAGATGCTCATATTTGTATCACTTCAGCTAATCCTGCAGTGAAGACATAGTTCTACTTCGTCTATGTGAAATAATAATMATCATCATCATCTCAGTGATCTATTTGCTCAAAACTTGTTCTCTTTCAACTTTCCTATTAAGGAAAGGTTATTTGACCTCTCCATTCCTCCTGAAGTCATCAAAGGAAAG
>NW_020448252.1:640927-659415 GCF_003343035.1 Apteryx rowi
ACATGAGGAAAAACTTTTTTACTGTGAGGGTGCCAGAGCACTGGAAGAGGTTTCCCAGAGAGGTTGTGGAGTCTCCTTCTCTGGAGATATTCAAAACCCGCCTGGACGTGATCCTGTGCAACGTGCTCTAGGTGACCCTGCTTGATCAGGGGGGTTGGACTAGATGATCTCCAGAGGTCCCTTCCAACCTCAACCATTCTGTGATTCTGTGATTCTGTGAGGAGCATTGTTTTACACAAACGCTTTACTAGTTTATGGGATGGATTGACCACATGAGAGAAAAGAACAACATCCTACAAAATGAGGGTACAGCAAAAGCATAATCTTGATGCACACAGCTCCTCTTAAAAGAATTCTGTAACACTGGGGTATTCTTTCCAAAATGGCATCACTCAGCCTTTGAGGTAAAGGTGTAACTATATTATGAAATCAAGCACTTAATAAGGGTTGCAAGCAATGAAAATATGACTTTATTTCAGAGATATAGGGAAAAGTTAGTATTTCACTTCTAAAAAAAATGCCTGCAAAACAGCAGCTGTTGTTTGAGAAGACACTGCTCCTCATCCCCCCAAATTACTCACACGTGACCATCATCTGTTGAACAGTCTCTGAAACTTTGACTTATCCAGTCTAACCATAGGCACCAATCTGTGTGCCCYAATGGGGAGTTTAATTTAAATTAGTAGTTCAGAGTTTCTTGATAGCTGATAAAGAAAATGAAGCACTTCCATTCAGTGATTCAGATGGAAAAAATCACCTCTCTTTCTATTCAGTGCCTGTATAGGAGTCCTGGGCTTTTTATTTTGGCACTGTAGTGGAATTAGATGAGATAAATGTGGGTATGTTTCTGGGTTCATTCTTAGTTCAGTTCAGTATTAAGTAAATTGAGTTTGCCTAAATGACTTGCACTGCTTCCTTAAAACAATCTGGTTTATTTGGCCTGAAATGGGCCAGCAGTAGTCATGCATCCAGTTATCACATCTCAAGTGAGGAGTGACAGCTAACAGCTATGGCGCTGTAATCTGTTGAATAGCTCCAGCTGTTCTTCAAGCCAGCATCTGGCTACTTCCCAAATTAAAAAAAAAAGAAAAAAGATAAAAGAAAAATCAAGACACATTCTAAGTTCTTCCCTTAAGCAATTATTTTGGGACATTGTTTTTGTAAGATTTAATAATGCATAATGTAAGAGGACATTATTTTTGTAAGATGCTTAATAATATTTGCTGCATAAGTTCAAAAGTCTAAGAAAACAGAATTAAATATGTATGAGTTTGTATAACTGATTTTGGTATAACATTATGAGGTGATCTGGCATATATGTGAATAGACTACACACTCATGCTTACAAAATATTTTCTTTGTATATATTTCATTGCAATAAGCAGCTTTGCCTAAAAAATGTGTAAAAGTACCAAAAACAAAACAAAACAAAAAAACCCAACAAGCAAACATGTTAAATATTTGTAAAAATAGGTAGGTAGGTACGGAGTTTCTGAAGATTTTACTTACTCACTTTTGTGAGAAACATTGTTGGTAGAAATATAGCTCTTTAAATTGAAGATTTAGAATTGCCTTTATGCAGAGTCTGAGTGTCTAACACTAGAATGACAGACTGTGGAAAAAAAAAAAAGAAAAAAGTTGATGTGTGGGAGAAATATGTGTATTATATATCTTAACTGTGTGGGAGACCAGATCAGGGAACTAGATAGGGTAGGGATGAATCCTGTAATAAGGTGTGCTGATTAAATATAAGCTGCRTATTACAATGATTCAGATTGGTTCCTATGGCTCCTCTGTGGTTCCTGGGAACTCCTGGGAAGTTCATTGGCATTTGCACATATGGTGAGGTTCACATGAGCAAATACGAAAGAAAGTGTAATAATCCTTGATATCAAAAATAGAGAATCCCAGTTTCTAACTGGTGTTACCTTTCCTAGATACAACAGTGGTTTCAGTGGAATTAGTTATGTCCTGTTCTGCCCTCAGAGCATCAAGCTGACTTTTTTTTTAAAAAATGTCACTTGGAAATACGTTCCTCTTCTGACCTCCCAGATGGTGTTGCAAGTGCCCCAGAAATCTTCTAAAGTGAAGCGAGTGAGCTACTGCAAGGCCTAGAGGGCAGTGAGAGCCATGACACTTTAATGGGCTAGCAATTTTTTAGAGTAAATTCTGAACATGACAAAAGCTTCTGGACTAGAATTAAGGAGGGTGCTTTGACAAGTCCAGCTGCATTTTTCTAGGACTTAAGATTGATAAATGGTGGGTTAAGAGAGAAGAGAAGAGTGTTCAAAGCTACTGAAATACCACCACCTAAATATTCATTGGAACATTTGCTGTTTCTTGGTATGATAATATACTGAAGCAATTCATATGTAACCTTTTCCCCCAAAAGGTCATGCTCTTTAAATTYTAAAACTGAATATGCACTAAAAAATTGTACTGCTTCACTATTCTCCCCATATAGTTATATGAGATCTGTATGGGAGAGAATCTGTTTTACCTAGATAATTATCCCCAGCTCTGGGGACATTCTGCATAACTGTATGGCAAATACATCACTGCCTTTTGAAAGTACCTGATACTGATACAAAGTCTATACACAGATGCACTTTCCTCATTACTTGAAGATGAGGGGAATCTTACAGCATATTCCAAATTTATTTCAGGAGACTATCAACAAATACTGATTTGCAAACAGTATTTTTGTCTTTAGAGTTCATGATGYGAGTCTGTTTGTGAATTATCAAGGTTTAATAGGCGGAGCAGATTACAAAATTCACTCATAAATTCATTAGCACATAGGTAGGTTTTAGAAATAGTTGTAATTTGTAATTCATTCAAATCCAGGTAGTCTGCCTCCAGACAAGTCTTAGCTGGCCTCTCCTCAAGCTCCTTAGTCAGTCATGAGGACATTGCATACGACTGTTTGAGGTCATGGCTGAGCACACCGTCCCCATCAGCAGCAAGATAATAGCTACCTTCCCAGAGCAAGGTGATAACTGGAGCAAAGGACAGCCATGGGCTTCATCACTTATGATATTTTTCACTATTGAACTTCTCCAGATTTTTTGAAATATTAGAAGCAATTCAAGTCCTTGTAATGGTTTTGTTTTCTGTTTCACAAGTCTCATTTGAATATATTATCACTTTTCCAAATGAGAGCAGTAATAACCTCATTTTGCTTACCTTCCAAGTTAATGAAGAACAGAACATTCAGCAAAATAGAGAATTCATATCAATGTTATCCCAGATAATAGTGCTTCAGAAGGAGCTATTATATCTCAGTATGGTCTCAATATATTGTGAAATCCATACCTAATATATATGTACAATAAGAAATACAAGTATGAGATTCAACTCATCTAATTTTAACCCTAAAAAACCTTAAACATCAAGTTTAGTAACTTGGTCTCCCTCTGTAGTGAATACAGAGAAAGAAGCACCTCTGTTGAAAACTAAGTGACCACAGGTGTATGTCTACAAAGTGAACATCTAGATGTCTAAAAGTACCCATAGATATTTTGAAATTAAGAGAGTGAAAATCCTTCCTTCCAGTTATTCAAGTGTCTGTCTCATTAAGGGTGGAGAAGCTTGCAGTCTGCAGGTACTCATCTCTCTTGTTTGACTGTAAGAACAGATGAGGGTGACTAACTTAGATTGGATGGCTAACTTTCAGATAGCAAAAATTGTGACAGATTAATTGCTCCCTAAAGATCTCTACAGCAGACAGACACTACAAGTTTTTAGTTGAATACTTTATTTCTTTAATTCATAACTTCCAAAACACAACTTTGGGGGTTTTGCTGTTGTTTGTTTGTTTACAAACATCTGCATTGCATTCAAGAGCAATTCTGAAGCTAATGTGAGATTTTTACACAGTTTGGCTTAGAAAACCTTCCTTCAGTGATTTCAATAGGTGCAGATAGTCCTAAGTTTGGACAAAGATATTCAAGAAATATAATTGTTTTACCTGAAATGTAGAATTTCAGACAAATCTATGGAACTTAAAAATTACTTTGCCATTTGCATGTCTTCATAATACCAGGTTTCTGATGCTTGAAAAACCCATCTTCATCAGCTATGCATCTGAAAAGAGATAAAATACCTTTTTATGAAACAATATTGGTTTTCCTCACTTTAAAATTCCTTTCCAGGTTTCACAGAAACAAATGAAGTCATCTAAGTTCTGAAGTTATCTTCACATCTCAAAATTTGGAATGGATCATTTACTACCTACTGAAACATGGGCACTTGTGAGTAACAAAGGCATTCCATGGAACTGAAAATGTGTGGGTTTCACAAAAGAAGTCCTTTCTTGATCTGCAAGTGTTATTTTAATCTGGTGGYATCAAAATGCCGGAACAAAATTACTGAAATGTTTTGTTCCTGACACTTTAACTAGTCAATCAGCTAAGACTGGAAATGGATAACTGCCTTCAGTTTACTGAAGACTTCTGTAGTGAACACACATAATTTACTTGTCATTAAATATGTATAGTTTTTAATTATGAATAATTGTTATGTGGTTTGCTTAACTGGGTCAGCTTTCAGAACATGATTTTTTTTTTTTACTTTTTTTTCTATTTTATGTATTTAGAAGATACTTCAAAGAAACACTCTAGGGGCACAGTCTAACCTTTCATTAAACATATTTCTCAATCTTATTTTTACTTTTAGAGATCACAATACCAATCAAGCGCTAAATCAACTGTTTTAATCTCTTCTTTTTTGTTTCCAATAGATGCTTTTCTCTTACACTGTTTTTAAGTGCCTCACACATGAAGGTCTGAAAATCACCAGCAATGTTGGACACCATCTGGTGATCTTATTTCTCCTTATTTATACAACCTATACAGTCATAATGGTTGTTTTTATCCAGAGCTCCAATTTTAGTCTAGGTTGAAAGAGAAGTCCCAAATGGGTCTTTGTTGCTTCTGACAATGCGACAGGTTCACTGTTGCAGTGCCTTTCCCATACACTATTCTTAGTTATAAGAGAGCAATTCATCTCAGTCACACGCTAGTCATAGCAAACGTATTTATGACTGTAAAAATCTACACTTCCTCCTACCCTTTCACTAGAAGTGTCTGAATACCGTTCAAGATTAAGTCTTTTTCTTTATCATAACATGGGGTTTTGAAATACCTTTCAGTGAAACTCACTGTCAGCATAACATTACAAATATCATTTATCACAACAAATGACCATTAATGTGCCAAAAAAAGCAATTCAATGTGAGATGGATTTTTTCTGTTTTCTGTATTACCTAGCTGATGATTACCAGTAACCTATAGTTTCTTTAGTACATGTTTTCTTCCTTTCAGCGCTGCTTATTTTCTGCAGATCAAACTTGCTTCATATCATGAGTTCAACATCATTATGCTTTTCAAGTGTCAGCGTCCCCAAGCACGTAAATGAATACTGAGCAGTTTTGTTAGTTGTTGATTGCTTTAGCAACTTCTAGTTTCTTTCTGGCTTCTGGCTTCCATATGATCGGTAATTGGCTCTTCAGTGGCCTTTGCTTCCACTTCATTTGCAAATGCTGTCTGACTTAGTAACTATTCATAAAAATGTCCCTTTCATCTCACTTAGGCTGTCCAAATGAGTTAGTTTAGGCACTGAAAGCAGTCTAACCACAGCAGCGTAGGATTCCCTGCACTCTAATTTCTTTTGTTTTCTTTCTCACTCAGAAGCTTGTTTACAGCCAGGTTGTATAGTGCTCTGTCCTGTCTCAGCATAGACATACTTTTTGCTCTATTTCTTTAAAAATGGGTTAGGGTGGAAGACAAGGACAGTAAAGAAGGCTATGGAATTAGTCTTATAGTGAAGCAGAGGGTGAGAGTGAAAATACAACTTTGAGGATAATATTGTTTACCCTAGTCCAATAAATTTCTTAGTTCAGTAAGTTCCTTGTTCAAAGAAAACAATTCTCTACCAGTCTTATATCATACGTGGCTTACCTGGAAGAGACAAAATGAAATGAAAGTGCTTCCTTTATTTATTTTGTGTAAGGGAAAAGCAGAGACCTGATTAAAGAGGAGTAGAACAGAAGTCTCTCTGGGCTCCATTCTGCAACATAATGTCTCAGTGGTTGCTGGAATCACCAGCTCTTCAGGTCTCTTAAGCTTCATAGTTATAAATCTTTTTCTTTAGACCCAGGAGCCTGGTTTAAAATCCTAGGAGCTTAGAAATGCTACCTTAATGCTGTTTCCTCAACAGTGCTGAGAGGAAAAATGGTCTTTCTTACCCTGTTTATTGCAAGCTATATTCCAAAGCCCTCATTTACTTCTGGCAATCTAGTCATTGAGCCAATTTCTGTGAACATGTTAAAAGTTCATTATTTAGCCCTACATTCAAAGTGGGTGAGAGAGAATATTAAAGGTATATCAGATTTTCAACAGCCATAAAATACTCCATTGAAAGAATATTCTGGTCCACACTACCAGTCCATGCTAGACATTTTGAGGTTCAGTCTAATAATTGCAATTCAGATTGATTAAAGGACACTAGAGTAACAGTGCAAGTTATCTTTATTTCATACAGTGAACAGCTACTTTTTATAATGAAAATAATAKTTTTGAGGAGCATACTAATTTTGCCTTATGGTAATCACATTATGAATGTAGTGGGAAGGATGCTTGCACAACAGGATGGCTCTACATGCATCATGTTAAATACTACAGCAGGCAGTATTAATAGAGGGGATAGATTCTTCTCGAGGAAGACACATCTGTGGCTGTACAATACCTCAGCTTTATGCAACAAAATTTTCTAACTGCCTGGGAAAAGCAAACATTTTCAGAAGCAGTTTGTATACTGCTGCTTTCTTGAATCAGCCTAATAGGGGCTGTCAATTTAATTAAAAGATGGAAAATATTTACCATATTTACCACCGAATAGACTTGCAAGAGAACAATCCAAAAATCTTTGTCTTGTTAAAAGATCTCCACAGTTATTCTTTATTCTTCTTGAAAAATATAGCTTTTCATTTAATCTGCTGAAGAATATGATATGCTTCTAATATTTTAAGTTTYATGTTTCATAGGTAGAATACACACAAATTATTTTAATGCTTTTTAACTTGGAGAGAACAAGGATAAAAATGGATGTAAAACTACTAAGCCATATAAGGCGTATTTTTCCTTTTGTGGTTCAAAAATTTGGGATGTTTTTTATTTACATGACAGATGACAGGAAACATTCCCTTTCCTCAATTTTATCTGGACCTCAAGGGGAGCAAAACTAAAATTAAGTGATAAACCCCCCCAAATAATCAATACTAAAGGACAAAAAGATATTAATATGACAACCTTTGCTACTAACTGCCACTTTAATGGAGATTATATTTTTAGTATCAGAAAAGGATAGCATTGGTCATAGAATGTAACAAGGTATCTTCTGATAGTGATCAAGTGACAAACTCTAGTCTGATGTTCATAAGAGCAGATAACAGGAATTTTTTTTATTCATCTTTATATGTCCCTTGCATTTGATAATTTTTAGCTACTTACAAATAATGAGAATTTACATGTTTCAGAAGAATAAATTTTACTCCTTTCTGATTAAGGAACTGAGGCAGAGGAGCTTTTTTTTCAGTGACTGTAACCATTGATACCTGCACTAATAAATTCAGAGTGCAAAATATCACTGAACCAGAGTTCTTAGTCAGTCATGTTAGTGATCAGATTTGTAATAGTATTAATAATAAAATCTGACTGAGGGTAGTTTAATAAGCTGGCTGTGGCATCAAGGGCAGCATCAGAATGTGAATCCTGTGCTCATGAGACCTCTATAAAAGTGTTATAACTAGTGGCTGTATGCACAAGATATTACCATGAGGAACCACATAACCATGAAGTGGGATGGTTGTTTTTTGACACTCAAGCTTCTATAGGAAACAAAGAGAACTTACTGCAATGATAAGGGGTGAACTAACATTTGCTATTCAGCACAGGCCCAGTTTATGAATACAATATTTAAATGTCATTGAAATGGTTTTCTTTCTGCTGGATAGAATCTGTCAACAACAAATGACTGGAAACTAAATTTTCCAGTATCTTGCTCTTTTATTCAGTAATTTCAATGGGTATAGACATGCATGAGCCCGAACAATATTGCCATTCTGATTGGTAGCATTTTACATGCTATTTGCAAGGAAGCAAATGATTGTAACAAGGTGCAAAGCATTAGAGCATCTTGCCCATGCGTATTATTCCTATCTCTTTTTCACTGTGTGCACTCTTACATGTCTGGCATTTAAGTGGTTAGAATATTCCATTTCAATACAGCTTTCAACAATCACAATATGTACTCTGTGAAATTTTCACAAGTTATAGTTCTGTGGGTAGTCTGTTTCCTAGAAAGAAACTGTTTTACTTATGTAACTGAAGTCTATAAGTCACAAATAAGCTATTATTATAATTACTTCATAAAATTATTTATTAATTAATTTTTATCTTAATCCTACTTTTATTTTACTATAACATTGGCTCATTAATATATTGTGAAAGTAGAACCCATTACTTATTTTCAGTAAAGACTTATGAAATGTATGTGTAGTATAGAAAGTAGCTTTTTTTCTAGGAGAAATATTCATCATCAAATTAAGTTCTTCCTCATTCATCATTTACAGCTACTAAGCAGCTAGTTAGCTTCAAACAGTAGAAGGAAAAGATGAAATTCATTTTGAATATTTGAGATACTCTTGCTTTTGAACAGAAGAAGACATAGACAGATTGTGACAGAAAAGATGAAGAACCAACTGAGACAGTGAGATTTATAAGAGTATCTAGAAATTTCCATTGGTGTAAAAAAAAAGAAGTATGTTAAGCTTTTTGTCTCAACTTCAATATTAGTGGTATGTGGAAGACAGATTTTCTTTGGTTACGCATKATCATTTTCTGATGGTTAAAATCCTTTTCTAGATCCGCATATGATGGAAACAAAAATGCCTGAATGGGGAAGAAAGTGACCAAAGAAATATGTAAATTTTGAATTTCCATCTGAGTTAAATCGTAGCTCTGATATTCTCATTCATAGGCATTCTTGTCCAGAGAATTTCATATCAATGAAGACTGAAAGATCTGTAGGAAAAATGAAGTTAAAAGGAGATAAAAGTGYTCCACTTTTAGCTTTGCTACATGCCACATGAAATCCAATGGCCTGGCGTTTTTTATCTGGAAAATTCAGAATACACTAGCCAAGACTGTCCATTCTAGTTATATTTCTGGAGAACAATACAAATCCAATGACAGTTCTAATGTCAGCTGAGGATAAAACAGAATAGCTTCTATAAGTGGGGCATTCAATACTGATTATTTTTGTGTGAAGAAATATCTTTTACAGGAAGAAAAGTTATCTATTCTCCAAATGGACAAGGTCATACCTTATCATGATGGATCTACGAACAATTACTTTAAACTCAAGAAGCTGTTCTTCTTCAGGRCTGTAGAAGTAAGCCTCGAGTTCTGTCAAAAGCCTGATAAGTAACTATGTACAATTTAGTAAAAGTAAATGTATAAAAGACAAAATAACTTGGTAAGTTTATATCTTCACAAAGGTGTTATTTGTGACCTAAGTTGTATGTCCCTATAAAGACCTACTTTTTAAAGTATGAGATGCTTTCAAATACATTTCATTTTTATTTGGGGTATGAATGTTCTACCTTTTTTTTTCCTATAGTAAGTGAATAATTGCTCATTCATAACAGACTAGAAGAACAAAATGTATCTGACTAGTCCTCTTGTTATGCAGTGTCTAAAAAAAGCTATATTTACCATAGAAATGGTTCTGCTGACAATGAAAAAGAGACATTATCTCTAAGTGCCTAAAAGCTCTAATATGAGATTGAGACCAGGTGAGCGCTGTATCACTGCAAGCAGGAAAAAATAGATGGTCCCTGACAATGAGGTTTAAAGTATGAATTTAAGACAGGAAGCAGAAACAACAAATGGAAGATAGGTAGCCTGAAGAAAAAAAGAGACAGCAAGTGTTCTTGTGAAAGAGTATGGAAGAAAAAAGTCTTGACAGAACAGCAAAATGGCTTGGTTACAGTTAGCCACAAGAGTATATCCTTTCTGTCAAAAGAGGTGAACAAGCACACCAGGTGATCTGTATTAAGGAAAGCTTAGTATGCATAAGTTTAAAAGCCCCTGAACATATTAGGTAAAGCTATAAGCAAAAGTGATTCACAAGACTGATATGTAAACAGTTCTAACACATATGTAGGCTATAGAATTTATTTTCACCATGAGCTACTATTTAAACTTTAGCTATTTTAGGATGGTGTAAACTACAGCTAGCACTAAACTCCTTGATAAAAATGAACTATCATAGTAACACCATTGCAATTTATTGATGTAAATTTTAATGGGAACAACATAAACTAAGTGATTTACCCATTGAAAATAACCCTAAACATCAAGAGAGGTRCAAGGCTAAATAAATAAGAAATGATTCTGATATTAATGAGCATGAGGCCAAGATAATGTTTAAATAACAAAGCATAAAATAGGCCTCTCAGTGTGAAAAGAAACCCTGGGAAAGTAACTGTAAAATTACAATAGTCTTTTCTCTCATCTCTTCCACAAAGGTATCAATAAGGAATGCCCATGATGGTCATTTGCATTACTTCTTTTTGTCTTTTTTTTTCAGTCCATAAATATTTTATTTTTTTTGTCTAGAACAAACAAAATATATTGATATGCATTAAAGACAGTGTTATTTGTCTGGCATGACTCAGGTTCCTCAGTCTTATTCCAGAACTTAATATATGGTTGAGCTTCTAGAAGCTGAGCTAACATATATACATTTCAGGAAACTGTTCACTTAATAGTATAAATGCAAACTACAGATTGGACGACTAACTTGAAGGAGTATAATAAGGTAGTTTGTGAGGAGTTATGGGAAGTTCATCAATGAACAATGTTCAGGATAGAATTTAAGCCCAATGATGAAAACAATACAATTAATGAAGCCTATAATTTTCATTAGACTGGAGTTTGTACCTGATGTTTTGCAATTTTTAAGCCACAGGTGGTTTAATTATCTAATTTAGGTCAGAAATTATATTCAGTTCTGATCTGGGAATCCTGTTACGTCAGTGTTGTTGAATGTTAGATACTGCAGTTTTCAAAAAGATGATAATCACATTCTTTTTTTGGCTCACATAAATCTTAACCATATGTGAACAAAATAGGGAAGGTGGGCAGGCTTTGCATATGGAAAAGACTGACATTTCATATACCTTCCATATATTTATGCAATGAATTTTGCCAGATTAAAATTCAACACAGAAGCAACCACGGGTTTTGCACTTACAACAGGAAATCTGTTTCTGCTTAGATATTCCCTATTAAAAAAAAAAAAAAAAGTGCTTAAGACACACATCTATGACACGTATAAAAATAATTTCAACTAAGGCAAGATTCAGGCAGGTAAGTTCTCAAAAGAAGGATAGTCTATTTAAACTTAAAACGCAGAAATAATCACATCTGTTCTCCTTCACTGGTATGTATGAAAACAATAACTTTATTTATAAGACATCATTTAACAGAGATAATTCCTTGCTGACTTCCAGGCACATGTCCTAGACATATTTGCTCTCGAGAGAAGGGAAAGGGGGAGAAGGGGAAAGCGGGTATGCTCAGCAATATCCARACTTTGCTTAGTAGGAACCACTGATAAAGTTTGTCTCTGCCTTGACTAGCTTGACTAAGCTAATCATTGGAAGCTTGACTTCTAATGATATAGCTACATTCAGCAATTGTCCTTTACCCCTTCTCATTTAACAATACACAAAAGCAAAATTACAGAATAATATATATAATCCTGCAGCACACTAAATGYTTTTTTTAGAGCCATTCCAGACCCATATTTATATACTAAGATTACACAGGTTAATTAGCAATAGTGATTTAAAAGTTGCATAACCATATTTTTATTTCATATTGAAATAATTGTTGAGAGGTTAAATTTCATGTGGGTTAAGACTTCTCGTAGAAGTTCTTTCTTTTTTTTAATGTTTTTGGACAWAAATTTCTGTCTTATGTTCCAAGTAGGATTCACTTCACCTAACATTAGCCATCTACTTTATAGATCTACACAGGAGGTAGTTATCTAGGGCATTTTTGTAACTGTCATAGAGAAATAGGTGCCTTTATGTGCAATTCATCTCACCATAATGCAGAAAATAAGTGCCTATATCTCTTCATTAAAGGGCTCTAGATAACTCGTGCAGATGCAGATTATGTAAAGATGTTATGAAATCTCCATATCTTTTTTCATCAGAAGTTACCCAGGATAGAGTGGAAGATTGGACTTAACTGTGTTTTTTATGGTATGTGAAAGGTAGCTCATATTCTGCAAATATCGCTGGCAGGAAAGGAAACACAACAGCTGTACTGAAAACTATATTTTTTCTCTGACAGAAGAGAAATGTGAAATGATATTTGCTTCATCTATTTCATATTAAGGAAATCAGTTTAGATGTTCAGATTACATTTTGACAGTTGAAATGAATACTTATATCAGTTTTGTATCCTAAAAGGATGTAGCTTCCTTGGAGTTAGTGGCCCTAAGAATTTTGCTGTTTGGGTGAAAATTAGGGACTTGGTTCCATGAAGACATGTTATTTGTATAAGTTCATTGTTAACAGCCTCATTTGCTTAACACTGTCTTCAGTATTAAGCAGCATGATGGTCAGTATTTCGAAGACTGGAGTGAAAGGGAGAGAAAAAATAAAATATTTTGTGTCAGATGAAATAACATTTTTACAGGACTGATTGCATTTCCATCATGATGTATATTTATTTGAAGGTTAATGCACAAATACATAAAGCTAAAAGCTTTAGGCACCCAGAATGTGCTTAAAACAAAACAAAGCAAACAACAAGAAAACCTAGTGTTGCTGACAGAAAGTTTAATATACGTAGTGAAACTGTAAGTGCTAAGATGTACCAAATAGTCAAATTCTCCTTGCTTCGGGCAAGGGTTCATACAGGTGTTAGCCAGAATCTAGCTTAGAGGAGCAGTATACCTTAAAATGGCATCTCTAAAGTTATTTTATGAAATACTGTCAGTTTACTGCTTTAAAGGTTACTGATGAAGTAACCTTCATCATTACAGATGAAACATGGTGCTTGTCTGTTTTTTGACTTTTCAAATCTTATTACACAGATCCAGAATGATCTGTTTGCAGTACATTTATATATAACTTAGTCATACTCTGAAAAAAAAAAAGGACTGAGAAAATGTGCAACTGCTCACTGTAATTTTTTTCTTTTTTTCCCCCCTCTTTTAGGTGAATAAGTCAATATTGCAGAAATGGAACTGATTTAGCTCCTATATTTTATACCAGTTTTAGTAAATTCAGTAGTCTGCAAAAATAGTTATTCCGAATTTGGCCTCTGGAAATACAAATATCTCTGAAAATAAAAAGCAAAGCAAAACAAAACAAAACAAAAACCCTGATTATACTGATCACTGTTTGTGGTTATCAAACCTTGCTTTCTCCCAATAGACCAACATTTCTTCCGGGTTGCTTTTCCTTTCTGTGCTTTCCTTTGTTGTGGTGAATGCATTGAACCAACCTGTTAACAATATATTTATGCTACTGCCTTTTTGCAAGAGTGCCCCRGTGCTGTTTCAGTGACTGACCCTGAGTAGGTTTCCAGAATAATTAGTGGCAAATATAAAGGCAGATAGACTACTGAACCAAGATATCTAACTAAGTCTCTGAACTATCAAAAAACAGGTGTCTGGATGTCCTAGGAGGTTGATTCAGAGGTTAATAGCAAACTAAACAGCACCAGGGACAGTTCTTCAACCACAAAGTCAAATGACATAATATGTTCATGTCCAAATTATTCCAATCTTTTTCCTCCAAAACAGAGCGGGGTTGCAGAGGTGGAAGAACTGCATACAGACTTCCCACTTGGAACGGCCCCTGCCCATGCAGACCAGCCAACCATCCTGAAAACAATTTGGGAAGGGGAAACCTGGCCCAAGCCAAAACCATTCCAGGGACTGATCTAACACTTTGATGGTAGAGATGATGAACTTTCTGTACGTCCTGAGTGCCTGTGACTCTGCCATGGCTCCATTTAATTTACTCATATAGAAGTACCCAGAGGTGCCCCCCTCTTCCATCAATGGAGACAACTTGGTGTCACTGAAGGAATCTAAAACTTAAAAAAAAAAGGCTCATTACACTCACTCTTGACTATAAGAAGCTCTGGTGAGTCAGTGCTTCCAAAGAAGCAAAACAAAACGGCTGCTTACAGCTAGCAGGTAGGAAACACAGAATAAGGTGTTGTTTCTAAAACAGGTCTCGGTTTGTTTTTTCAGGAGGCAAAACTCCCATGCTGGAGCAAAATACCATAAGCAGTGGATTGTAAAGTAGCCCATTTGTCCACTCTGCTGAAGCAGGGCATAGTGGAAACCAGAATGAAAGATTTATGAGGTCAGAGAGAGAAAGAATAATCATGAGGAAAGCAAATTCAGTGGTGAGAGAGGGATATCCCTGAGGAGAGGTAATCCTGTGTTTTGATGTCTGTTTCCAGTGCTGTTTTCAATATACAGAAAAACAAATACAAGCTGTTGAGAATGACTAGACACAGTGGATATTTTGGGGGGGCTGCACAGCTTTCTGTCAGAAATGTAATTTAGCTGAAATTTTAGCATCTACAGGAATATGTCAATTTCAGCAAAACTTTCTGACAGAACTTTAGTGTGGAAAAGAGTCTAAATACTTTGCTTTGAGAAACTAAAACATTTTGATAGAGATGTTTTTATTTTCTTTTTGCACTGAAAGGAAAACAGGGAGAGAAGAAAAATATATAAATATTTGACATAAAAAAGAGAAGAACACAGCTTAGCAAATGTATGTATTTTTTGCATTCGAAGAAAAATTAAAGGGCAAATGGGGAGAGAAGGGGATAAATTATGAAAGAAATAAGTAGTGATAGTGTAAAGTAAGAGATATGAACATTCATGCCCACAGAATATTGTGGGCCTTAATTTTAAGGAGATGTCAATCAAGTTTTTTCCTATGCATGCAAAAATATATTTATAAAAATCCTTGTATTTTGTATTTTGGAGAAATAAAATGCATACTTCTTGAATGTGCTTGTGTGCGTGTGAGTAAATATATCTTAATGATGAACTACAGGTACCTAACTGAAGAAGTAATTTTGCCTAGATCTACTTGGCAAGAACTAAGCATATGGGCTCCTAATCCTCCATAAATTGTTAAGTTTGTATTTACTAAACTTAAAAAGTTGTCCAATGACATTTTAACAATATTCATGGTTTGCAGCTGCACATTTTAGCATTCTAAGGGATTTTTCCTTTTGGTAAAGCCTTGCTAATTTTCAAGCAAATGTTATACATTGGTTTCTCCTCCATATAGGTGTGCTTTACAGCAGACCATTCAAATTAAGCATAACAGCAAACAGAAGCCATTCTCTGGAGAGCTGTTTGATGACAACTCTTATGAATCCTACTTCTCCTGGGGAACATCATTACAATGCAGCACACTTCCACACTTGATCTCCTGTAGAGAAAACTTGGAGTTTTGAAACCATTACTGTTATCCCATGCACATCTGTTCAAACCCTTACTCTTCTCCCAGGACAAAGAATGTCTCATGTTTATGATATTCATGTACTTGAAAACTTGACTAGAAATATATTCCCCTTATTAAGATAGTGGGAAAGCAAAGAAGAGGGGTAAGAAGTCACTGAATATATTCAACAACAGAAACTTCAATGTAGGCAATACTTGTGTTAGAAAATGAAGCCCATTTTTATATAAAAAAAATATAAATTTAATATACATTAAATAAATATATAGTTATAATTATATATAATTATATATCATTATAATATTTATGTGTACACATACATGTATGCATATATATATATACACACACATATATGTAGGTATGCTTATATTTCACTGGACTGGCAGACACTAAGTTACTTTAGCACAGAGAGGAACACAGCCATTCTTCCAGAGATGCTTTGCACGTTGAATTTGGAATGTATGTTTGAATTCCAGTTGAATTACAAGTGCACGTTATTTTGAATCTTTGGGACAAGATTCTGCCATTGACTGAAATATTTAGATCCTGACACACCAAGACTTTACTCAAGTGCTTAGGTTTACTTATGTGTGTGATGGGTACTTGATATCCTGAGCCACTAAAATATATTAACAGTCCTGTGGTCTCTTATGTGCTTAAGTCATTCTTTAAGTTCTTTCACAGATCTAGACCCCTTCACATTCTCTCTTTTTATATGTGTACTTTGAAACTTATCTATGATTAAAATATCTGATTGCCTTCTCTTGAAAATATATTATGTTAAAATATTGGGAACTAGAAATAAGTGTTCATTTGTTAATAGGATAAATGTCGAAGTTCATGTCCTAGATGTAAAGCATATCGCTGAAGAATTAGTAGCCTTCTTTCTCTTTCATTTTGATGAAAAGCAAATACGCTAGAAAGAGCTGATGAATATCAGCATATAGAGACCAAAACACTGCTGGATGAAGGTGAAGAACTGTTTCTGTAAGTTAATATTTGGAAGTCTGGTGTAGGCTTCTGAACGGGTACCTTAACCCTACCACGAAAAAGCACTGCTTGCAGCAGTAGTCCTGATGCTAGATTGTTCTCTATTTCTGGTTGACAATACCACTTTCCGGTTGTCCCAAGTAGTCCTGTCAAGCACAAGGCAGTGTGATCACCTTGGACTGAAGTTGTTTCAAATGTCACAAGYCCGATAGAGCTGGGTAAAGTAACTCATATATGTGGTTACATTTTAGAGATTTCTCCTCCCATTGTTGCACTCTAAAGATACTTATCTATAAGAAAGGTTTATTTTGTAGGAGTTTGAATAACAGTGCAGACGTCTCAAAGMCATCTTAGATTTTCTGGTAGTCAGTTGTGAGTCATCTCACTGACCTTTAACCTTTTAAAAGTTAAACAACTGTCCCAGAGATTCACTGTTTATTGAGAATGTCAGTCTCTTTGACACTGATTTTAGGATGGGACAAAATACCTTCTTAGCATATTTACCTTTTCCATTGACAGTAGAGAAAGAGTGACTGGAAGCTGAAGCTAGAGAGATTCAAACTAGAATGATGAACCTGAGTGTTGCAAAACTCAGCTAGAGATAGGTTTGTCCATTGCCATTCAGTATTTCTGTAGGAAGGTCAGATGTCTTTAAAATACAACCACCTAAACCGGAATTATGGGCCTGATGAAAAGACTACATGTAAATGTCTATGACCTGCTTTTTGCAGGAGGTCTGATGACATTATTTTAGTACTCATGTCTGACCTTAAAGTCTATGAACTTATTAAAAAAAAAATAGGTTTTTATTTTAGACAACAAGAATAGTGGTCAAACTGTCACAGTGAATATTACCCTCCATACCCCAAACTTGCTGACATTTCACAGTGCTTGCATTCCTCATTTCCTCTACTAAACCATTCTGCAAGGTTATAATCTCCAAAATGTGTCCATATTCTATTCTGTAAGTGGTGGCTTTTTACTGTTTGAACCTGGACCATTTAAATTCATCTTCTTTTTCTTTACAAAGCAAAAGTAATCTATGAGATTTAATAGTGATTTTAAAACAGGTTGAAATCCTTTAATATGAAATCTGTAAAAAGACAACACAAAATATTATATATCATTCTAATGACCAAGGGGTGCAGAAATAATTGGAAATATTTGTTTTGAACTATTTGTTTTTCGTCATCTGATTACACAGGGTTTTTAATTCCCAACACTTACATGATTGTCCACTTCTTAAACTTTCATATAMGCTCTTTTCCCTCATGCTTTTTCTCCTCACACTTGGAAATGATTATTTATGAACTATCATTGCTCTATCTTAAGTTCCATCTTAAAACTGATCATGTTGCCTACACAACATCTGGAGTGACTCTGTATATATCTCAGTTCTACTATTTGGCAGTCTCTCCTTGTTTCTTTGCACTTCTGTGTCCATATGACTATGGAACATATGTGCTATGTTATCTCTACACTTATACATAGATTTTAAAATGGAAGAAATGCTTTTTTTTGGTTCTCTGCTTGCATTTTGAAAATGTAGTCTGTTCTGTGACTAGAACTCTACAAAATTGCAATAGTATATATCAGGGATCACAGAATCACAGAATCGCTGAGGTTGGAAGGGACCTCTGGAGATCATCTAGTCCAACCCCCCTGATCAAGCASGGTCACCTACAGCACATTGCACAGGATGTCATCCAGGYGTGTTTTGAATATCTCCAGAGAAGGAGACTCCACAACCTCTCCGGGAAACCTCTTCCAGTGCTCTGGCACCCTCACAGTGAAAAAGTATTTCCTCATGTTCAGATGGAACTGTCTGTGTTTCAGTTTGTGCCCGTTGCCTCGCGTCCTGTCACTGGGCACCACTGAAAAGAGTCTGGTCCCATCCTCTCGACACCCTCCCTTC
>NW_020448252.1:661780-719901 GCF_003343035.1 Apteryx rowi
TAGCCATCCATGACAGCACTCCAGTCATGCGAGCTATCCCACCATGTCTCTGTAATGGCAATGAGATCATGGCCCTGCGACCGCACACAGATCTCTAGTTCTTCCTGTTTGTTCCYCAWGCTGYGTGCATTGRTGTACAGGCATTTCAGGGAGGTGATCGAGCATGCAGGTTTCCCAGGAGGGATGCCAGAGGGTCCTCCATAGCCACATAATTATGGTAAACAAATTATCGCTGTTGAAAGCACAGAATTGGCACATTGTTCGTTTTAAGCACAGGGATTTAATTCAAGTTAGTAACACAAAGAAGATTTTGTGGCCAAGACCAAAGACTTGCCAAAGAAAAGAAAACAAAAAAAATCTACCTAATAATTACCACTTGCCCTTTAAAAGGAGATAAAAAAATTGAAGTGAAATGTTAGTCTACCATTTCCCTCATAAAGAATGGAAAGTCTTGGAAYTGAATAATTTTTAAAACTAAATGTTCTTTTTAGATAAATAAGACTTGAACGCTTGTGACATTCTAGCTTTCACACTGGGTACTCAGAGCCTTTGCAAAGTAAAAGAGTCTGAACAATTTGAACCAATTGTTTCCAAGACCACTCTGCTTTAAGTAAATGCCAGCACTAAGCGATGCCATTTGGCTTTAGGGCCAGGGATTAAGGCATGATCTCCATTAATCCAGAGGTATAGATATAGCCTTTGAAATTCTGACCAGCTCCACAAAACTGCTGGTAATCTCCCTTCCAGGTAAATTAAGTGCATAGGTCCAAATTTGAAAGTGATCATTGTAAGCCACTATCAAAACACCTTTTAATAAATTGATGGATGAAATAGGAAATGATATTGACGACATCATCTGTGACACTCAAGTTAAAATCTAGATCTATTTTCTTGGAACATACCTCACATTTCTTCTCAGAGGTACCTGTCATGAAATTTGCAAAAATATTTGGAGAACGATTAGGCTGTTGATTCCACTACCTGTAAATATGAAGAATATTTCCTCAGTGCTTTCTACCTTCCAGTTTCCAGCTGGCTTGAGTAAGAACTGATAAGAGCTGAGATGTTTGGCTTCTAACACAGAAACATTTCTGTCCTTAGCAGCTCTTCTGAAAAGATCCAAAGTTTTCAAATTTTAAATTGCAGTTTAATTTGGTACTCCCACTGAGACCACCTAAATGAAAATCATCACTCAAGACCATGATGATCTTTTAGAGAGAAATATTCAGGTACTGTGACATCAGTCAAAATCATTAAATGACTCTCAAGATTGTATTTATCTTTCTCATAACAACATTAACCAGAAAGGCAGAAATAAAACTGAAGTTATTTGGAATATTAGTGGGTTTAATTTCTTCTTCAAMAGAACTTTTAAAACTTAGGAAAACCTTCAGATTTGGAGCCTGTCACTCAGTTTGCAAGGAATACACATGAAACCAGAAGTACCTTTTCACATAAAAAACTGTTTTAACTCAGCTAACAAAAGGAAAACCCATGATATGTTTATGCAAAAGTAGAAAATGTGGTGTTTTGACCCTGAAGTCAGCAACCAAAAAAAAATCCCATTCAATGGAATTCAAAGAAGCTAGTATTTCAGCTGCAGATAGTGTGAGCTTTCCAGGTAACCCTGAGAATTTCAAAGTTTTGGTACAGATTCTGATAGATCTTGATCTTCTTATTTCTTTTGCTTCAAGGTGGATCATCCTTCATCATTGTCTTTGAAATATTATGAATACATGGCTATTTTCTAGCTATGTTTATTGGAATATATCAGAGGTTGTTATCTAGCATCCATAGTCCTGCTTGAGTCTTTTCATAGCTAATCTGAAAAGACTTTCATTGCATTTAAATTTCCTCTGTACTATCAAATAGCTAACTGAAGAATTTCATGTTGGGTTTTTTTTTACATATACAGAAACAAGATTTCTTAAACAAAATCTTTTTTCTGTCAGTTCTCTCATAAAAGACTGAGAATGTTGTGAGTAATACTAATGCATCTTGTGACACTAATCGTATAAAATATGAATCTGAACTATGCAACCCTCTCTTTGGACAGCCAAATAAAATATTTATTAATTATGAATGTATGTCCTTCCAGATTACTTACATTATCTCATATTCAATATGTTTAGGCAGTGTATTTGTGAAAAGATGGACAATAATGAAGAAAAGGTTATCAATTACAGGTTTGAAACCTTTCTATATCCCATATATCCTTTGTATAATTATATGTATTTGTTCTGAGTATTTTTAAGGAACTTCAAAATTGTCATAATTCTTTAAAACTGAAAAGTAAAACTAACATGTCTTAACTGTGGTTCCACATAACATCTGCAAAATTTGTTTTTTGTGGATGTGGAAAGTAGCATATCCATTGTAAAGAATTCATCTGAGCAAATGCAGACAACTATATCTGAGCTAATCACCCCAAGTTTCTTTTRTAGTGGGTGGAGGAAAAGAGGAGCTTTAAGAGATTAAGTAATGTTATTCTATTGAACAAATAAATAAACTATATTCTGACATTTTTCTCTTCTTCTGATTGACTACAAAAAGAAAGTAGGATGACTAGTTCAGATACAGACATATATAACGTATGTACTTRAAATTTAGGTGAAATAATTGCATCCCTTGTAGTCAGAAAGCTGAAATGATTATCCCTGGATGCACCATTTGTAACAGAGGATGTGTCCTTACTGGTGTGTTTGAGTAGTATAAAAAATAAGATACCTATGACAGACCTGAAGTAATTGAAAATCTGATATCTATACTACTAATATGGGGTAGCAGGCTGCTCGTGTGGTTTCTACTTGCTGTATATACTTTCACATTAAATTCTAACCATCACTGAATGCTGAAAGGGAAAATGAGAGACCAGCCACAGCCTCAAAATTCCTGGAAAAGGTCTGGATCGTTATAGGATAGATATAAGTTTCTACTCTTTCTTAACCTCTGATTTTGAGTCTTCACTCACTGTAATGTATGATAAATTAAATTTTCTGATACAGAACAGAAGGTGTCCATTGAGCTGACTGTCTTCTAATGTAGGTACCTGGGATAAAAATCCAATCTGCTTCCATCTCCAGCTGCAGTACCGGCTAATGCGGCTGCTGTCCCTAATTTTTGTTAGGGACAAAATGAACAAACAAAAAGATCTGACACAAGTCCATTTTACTGCTTCCTTTAGTATAATTGACAAAATGTTTCATGCCAAAGAGGTTTTGATATTTTTTTTCAAAGTTTGTTTATAACTAAAATCCATTTCCTATGTTCACAATATCCATTCATGAATTAAGTTTCCATTGGTTTTGAATACTAATCAAATACATCAAAGCTATCTGGAAAATAATATTTTACTTGCTTATGTTCTGAATCTGGTCATCTCAAACTGCTGGACTAGAAATATTTCTTTTTTTTAGATGAAAATAAGAACAATGATTTTGGCTACATGGCCTCATTTCAGGAATAAGTGCAAGAGAGGATTTTTCAACCTCTGAAGTTATATTAGCTTTTAAAAACACTTTAACTTTCTATTTTATATTTGATCCAGAATCCCATGAAGTTAATTAAAAACATTGAATCAGATAGTAGGAACACAGGGCAACATATTTAAGCCTGGGGCTTACATTTTTTTAAGTGCTTAAGTATGGCTAAAGGTCATGAACATTAGGCCCTTAGAGCAGAATATTCTAGCCTTACATTTTTTATCATTAATGTTAAATAATTTCTAAAAAACACATCATATATAATTATAAAAAACTTCTGATCTCAGAAAGATGTGGATTTCAACTTTGTGGATGAAGTGCCATTTGGGATCCCCGGTATTTGCTTTGAATTTTAGGCAGCTGTTCACATATAGAATTAATTTGCATATACCATTAACATAAAGATCACTTTTTAGGCTGCATATTTAAGAACACCAGAATTACTGTGACTTTAGAGTTTGTCACTGAACAACAGATTAAAGCTTCTTTCTGAGCTTGTGTGTGTGTGCAGACGCATAATACTGGCTGATTGTTAAGGAAACACGTCTGTAGTCTTCTGATGTGTGTTCTAGGATACTAGGTACTTCGGAGAAACTTGTAGAGGCACATTTTGGCACTAGTATGTATTTCCATTGGTCAAGGCTATATGTGTGTGTGTGGGGGGGGGGTATGTGCATATGTGTGTTTCAGTACACACCATGGCTGCCCTGATGATCAGATCACTTAATTTCCAGTTTGCACTATAAGCTCTCAGYAGGCTTTTTGTGAAAATCCTGTATGGACTGAAGGTATATAGGACACAGGACATGCCATAACTACAGCTTTTGAAGAATGCATACTTTCTTTGCTGTATAGCTATAGCTATTGACTTGAAAATGCCCCTATATTTATATTAAGATATGAAGTAGTTCCTCTTGCAAGATCAAGTGCAGTGTTCATCTAGGTGCTTAAAGGTTACATGAGATCAAGGAAAGACCTGAGAAATTTATGAACGAGAAACTCGGTGAAAATCATTAAATAYACAGGCTAATATTTACATCAGCAACTATTACAGTACAATAGGATTGGACTGGTCGATTGAAACCAGGGATGCAGGACTTAGTACAAGTATTCTTACAATTCTAAATGATTATTTCAATTGCTTATCAGAAAGAAAATTTCAGGCAGAGCAACTTTTGAAGCAGAAAACCAGAGACATTACTCATTACTAAATTACTCCTAACCTTCCTGYATTTTGCCATCCTAGACACTTTTCCCTCAAAGTCTTAAAAACACTTAATATATTTCATTGACTACATAAAGAACTTAAGTATTTACTATTTTAGGACTACTGAAAGAAAGAGCTATAATATAGGTCCAAGTTTCATACGTGATTGGATCGGATCCTAGGCTCCTGCAATGGGGAAGATGGGCAGCTCAGAGAGCAGCTTTTGTTCTCTGTCATGAACATGAAATTAAGTAATGAAATTTACAGTAAGAAGGAAGGATAGGGCTGACAAGGTGCCAGTATAGCGGACCTGAGAGATAGCACAAGGGGTATTACTTTGAAGCTTGTGAACACTTATGGGTTTTTTTTTCAGCTTATACTGGAACATAATGACGAATGTGGGGTAACT
The DNA here is from genome assembly GCF_003343035.1 of Apteryx rowi. Lineage (NCBI taxonomy): Eukaryota > Metazoa > Chordata > Aves > Apterygiformes > Apterygidae > Apteryx > Apteryx rowi. The sequence goes on from NW_020448252.1 coordinate 666,879, forward strand.
GGTAAATACCAGTAGTTACCAAGGGTAAGGAGAAGCTATTGATGCGGACAGTGTTCATGGGTAAGCAGCAATGTGGACAAATGATGTCTCACTATAAAAGCAGGAGAGCATAACAACCTCCTATACTTTCCAATTCTGAGGCCAGTCTGGAACAATCATTGCTAAAAAAAAAAAAAAAAAGGATCAGATGTAAGATTGGACATTTCCTTGATATTGAGTCTTGGGTGCATTCTGAAAGATAGGAGAGGTGTTCAGCTCAGCCAAGGTCTTTCTATTTCTTAGAGAGGAAATATTCTCATTTTGGGAGGCATTCTTTGGAGTAACTGTGAAAAAGAAGGTAAGATTGGGGAAAAAAAACTCACATCTCATAGGACAGGAAGCCTTGTCTGAGTGAAGTGTGCTGCCATGGAGCACTGATGATACATAAAAGGACATTGATTACAAAGGAGATCTCTTCCTATTATATGGACGATGATTTTGACCCAAAGATTTGCTTGTTGTTTGACATCGTTGAAGAGTTGATGTTCTGGTTTATATTTAATATGCCACTTAATGGATCTTCTGATTATACCTGTATGGAATGCATGAAATTATTTTATGTGTACTGAAATACGTTCTGACCACTTATAGCACTTAGCAGTATTAGTTGCATGAACTATTACTAAATCTGTCCTTTAACTTCATGTTGTGAAAAAAATGAGCAACTGCCAAAACTACTTTTTTTCCTCACAAAATGGAGAACAATTTGTTTTGATACTTTCATTTCCAAGTGCAAATTTAGCTTGGGTGTCCTYTGCCATCCCCATTGTTAAGGTTCAGGATTATATGCTTCCAAATTCAGTCCTGGAGGGGATTTATAACTAGCTATTCTTAGGGCTCCCCCTCCCCCCCGAAAGAAAAAACTTACTTACTATTAATTTTAATTAATCAAAAAATTCTAAACTGAGCCTCTGTGTCTTTAAGGCTAGATTGCTGGCTGATTCTCTGTCTTGGATCACAAGCAGAAACATTCAGAATCCAACCATCCAGATGCAAACCCCTAAGCTTATTCTAAAGGGAAGTCTTTGCAATTTAGTGGCAGCATTTGGATTTTACAGATGCTCTAACCTGGCTTAATTCTCCTTCTCTCTCTCTCTCTCTCTTTCTTTCTTTAAAAAGCAGTGTCAAGTAGCAGTGCTATGTATAGCTGCAGGTTATATATTCTGATATAAGAGAATTGAGATATGATAACATAAAAGATTACATAGCATACTGTACCAATGAAAGGATATTGAGGGGAGAAGCCTGTCTTTTTGCTTGACATGCCTCTCATAAAGTATATTTTTATTCTAAAACTTCATGATTTTTTGCCTACACTGTAGTATATTCTTTTATTACAGCCTATCTTTTTAGATAGATACAGATTTCAAATGACTACCGATAGTCACCTATGGGCATTTGAGACACCGCATACTTGGCAACATGTGTGGCTCACAGATGTGATAAAGGACACATGTGCTTCTGTAGTGGCACCTGGGCCCTAGACAGGGTAGATTAAGGCACTTCAAGTGGAACTTGCATATGTGGGCAACTGAACAGATACCTAGGTGTCTGTCTGAAGTCACGTGAAAGAGAAAAATTTGCAGCTTCCTTAAAAAGCATAGTATGACCATCTTTGCAGGTGTTACACAGAAGTCTTCGTGTGGAAAAAAAAAAAAGTAAATAAAAAAATAATAATTCCATCAGATCATCTGCTTGGACATTTGAAGTGTATATGTGTTAAAGCATGAACATATCAAAGTGTATCCACAGGGGTCAGGAGATGGGTTGTGGGAGAAATAAAAAATCCATTTTTTTGGTTGTAAGATTTTAGCAAGATAGACATCATCAAGATGATTCTTCAAACCTTGCTTTCAAAATGAGTTTAGCTACAATCAAGTCCTGTTGTTTTCCTTCTTTTGGGAAGGGGCAGGGGAGGAGGGGTTAGTCATGCATGGATGCATCTAATTTGCAAATGTACACTTCTAATTGGTTTTACATAGCTCCTGGGTTAGGCAAAGGTCTGAGAATGTAGAATACTCATTAAACTGTTATTTGACATTCCTTCTTCAGAAGAAAAGGAGGAGGGCGCAACAGAAAATTGCAACCTCTGTTACTAAATAGCAGTGAAAATACTAGAAAACAGCTTATAGAAATATTTGGAACAGTATGTTGATAGTTGAGAAAGGAAGTAGAAAACTACAAAACAAAAATGGTTAAATGCTAAAAAAAAATCTATTTTTACTTGTGGGTACTCTTGGACACCAAGGATTTTAATTTTATTAGTCATTTTCTTTTGCATAGTACTTTTTACCTGTGTATTTTTATATGTTTAGGTATCATTCTCTTTTGGAAATATGAGTCCAGGGACAAGCTCACACAGTAAACCTAGAAAGACCAAACCTTCGTAAATATCAGCAAGACTCAAGAGGTATGTTTGCCTCTTATTAAATACTTAGTGGAAGAATGCTGTGGGACTGTAAACTCTTTACTGGTGGCACCTTTTCATTTATATCAGCATACTTACAGCTAAAGTAGCTCTGCTGTTGTTTGTTTGGTACTTTCCATAAGTTGACACCAACTGATGGTGAAGCAAAGACCCATCCAATTCTATTTGTTCATCTTCTGTCAATCTACACTCCCTAAAGAAACCTTACTGGATTATCAGTCAGAGAGCTGTAGAATCACAGGTCAGAGATGACCCATCCCATTTCATGCCCATCCATCCTAGGTGCAATGTATTTGTAGTATTTTTGTAAGGCAGACTTATGCTATGTAAACCATCAGATTTAATTAGGTTAACGTGATTTTATAGTCAGTAATTTAAGAACAAACACAGCTAGAACAAGCTGATAGTTTTTATTCCCAGTTGTCCTAAAGCAGTAATAATAATGTAAAACAGTAATTGACCTATTTGAACTTTTTTTWAAAAAAAAAGCCGTAAGATAGCAGCCTGAATGTTTCAGAATCCCAGAGCATTCTGTAGTGCCTCTCTTCTCTTTGGTTCACATTTCTCCTTTGCAGCTTGTGGGGGTCTTCCCCTGAAGTAACATCAGAGCTAGTTATGTATACCAAAGGATGAAACATTCAGTAAAGAACCCCCTTAGTTATGCATTCCTTTAATCCTGAGGCTGCGGAATTTCATTTATGTTTAATATGTTTAATACTAAACTAATCAAAGATATGTCTTATGTGTCATAAACCCTTTACCTATTAAAAACTTTTCTTTGGTGTTCTCCTGAGGTTCAAAATCTAGAATATTACCTATTGACAAAATTTCATTATCAGAAATGCATCTGTTCAAGGAAAAACTTATAAAATTAGCTATCATTTTAGGTCTATTACTGGAATGTTAAGATTTCAGGAGATGCGGTAGAAATCAAAGGTACATTTTACTCATAACAGAGCAGTGCAGAACACTTCTCCAGGATGGCCACTGACTATATGAACACAGTTAATTGCAGCTATAGTTGGCTATGTAATAAATTACGTGACTAAAATTAGTTGTGCCATTCAATAAATTCATATTTAATGTTAGCTTCATGTTATGTGTATAATCAAGGGGACTGGACAGYCACCTTAATATGATTTTTTGTTTGTTTGTTTGCTTGTTTCTAAATTGGGAGCAAAGGCAGAAATTTACACTCTCTTGTCATGAAACCAGCTGACTTGTAACTCAGATAACACTGATCTTTTATTTGTTATTTCTCCCATCATCTACACTAGGAAATACTAGAAAATTGTAGTTTTATTTTCATAGTTTTCCTCTGGCTCTGAACTGTCTTCATATGCATTCCAGAGAGTTACTGTGTTTTTTCTAGACATATCTTCTGAGACACTGTGCAAGCGCATTAGAAAAACTGACTTAAGAATTACATCTATTCCTCAGAACAGGAAATAGTTTTCTCTTTGTCTCTTTGACAGGAATTTCTGGAAGCTAAGACTACCTGGGATTTTAAAGTTTAATCTCAGTTTGTGAGCTCTCTAGAAGATTGTAGGCATGATTAGAGATTCTCAAATAAAGATATTTGTACATTCAAAATGATGATTATGCTTACACAGAGAAATATAATAGCAAGAGCACAACTACCATTATTGTTTAAAAGTTGCTTTTGAAAGAGAAGGGAGGCAATCCCACACAAAATTCATGCCTTACTATCTCTATGTGAAGTGTGCATATTATCAGACACACATTGGTTAAATAATTGTAGTTGATCAGTGAAACATATTAGGATCTGTATTGAATTTTGTATAGTTTAGACTACAGTAAATGCTCAAAATCTATATCTCATTAGATTTTATTAACCAAAATTGAATTTAAAGGTAAGAAATTCTAGAAAACTAAGTGAAGATAGCTTGATAATAGCATTTTTTCCTAATATTGACACATATGGGCACAAGTATATTATTGTTGGTATTGTGATATTGTCTAATATCTGAAGTCCAAGCTTTAGCATGAAAAGGGCATGTGCACATAGCAAAAAGATGATACAAAGAATATTCTGTCCTGAATCCACACATTCTAAATTTTACAAACTAATCCCAAGGAAAAAAATATCACRTCCTTGATTATCTCTAAAAATAATTCCTTTGAGTATGAGTGTCAGTGTCCTAAAAGATTGACATATGGTCATAAAGTATGTCCTCAGTTCTTTGGGGAAATCAGTATATTAATTCAGTTTCACACAGCAGGATTTATCAACCATATGAAGCAGGCAAAGGTGCTATGCTCAGAAAAGGTAAGATTCATCTCACTTCAGAAATAAGGCATCTAGTATAAGCTAATTTTCTAAGCTCCCTTAGAATCAATAGTCAGATATAGGCTACCTCTATGTTATCTTGTAGGGTACTTCTAATTTGGGGGGCTAGATGCACACCTGAACACAACCCTATCCGGTCTCAAGAGCAAGATCTCACTGTTCATCCCTTTAATACCCTGACATCCTAGCAGGTGAACATAGTTATAGCACGACTAGTTCCAGACAGTCATTCATCTGGTCTGTGATAGGATGTAATCAATCACTCTCCGGATATGCCTCTCTCTCCATTCACTGTCAGAGGAGTTGAGAGTATTAGCTTAAACTAGATGCCTAATTTCAGCCTGGCCAAAGCTAGGTAATCACCTAACAAACTACAGAAACATGGGCTGAAGGGACTTCAAATACACATCTAATCAATCTTTTAAACTGAATGAGAAGCACTTGCACAGAATCAAAAAACACATCAACTGGGCCATCAGGGGTTTTTGTTTGTTTATTTGTTTTCAGTACTGTAAAATGTCCAATGAAGTGATCTCATTATCTTCCTTGGGAARTCATTTTTGTGCACAAAATCTTACAGTTTGAAAATTTATAAGTTCTAATTTACAGCTTCTTCACTAAAAATTAAGCCAATTTGCCTTCCCTCCAGTGATCATGAAGCACAATGAAACCAATGGGGAAAAAATTGCTTCATTGCAAACTGCTTTCATGTATTTATCTCCATCTCATTTTTYCTTGACTAAACAAGTTTATTTCTTTCAAATTTTCCTCATATGCAAATTTTCTATAGAGTACAGCATTCTTGTGGCTGTCCCCTGGGTTTTCTTTACTATGCCTTCATCTTTCTTAAAGTGTCTTGCCTGAAACTGGAAACAGTACTCTGGCTGAAGTCTTCATCTGTGCTGAATAGAGAAGAACGGTTAATTCATATATCTCATTTACTTTTTTTTTTTTTTAATGTAGAGAAAAAAAAGTTTTAATATGTATCAGGATGTAGCATACAGCATGGTAATATCCAAAATGCCAAGTCATCTAGGATGGGTTTCAACCGAGGCTTAAATTACAGGCTTATTTAAAGTTGCTAAGGATAAGTGTCCAGTGCCCTTTCGGAGGCCTCTTGGATACCCTTGGTTATCTTCATGTGGCCTTCAGTTCTTTGTCTAGAAAGTCACAGATCCCCTGTAACTACCATGTACCAAATAGTACCAGTCCTATTTGGCAGCCCCACAGAAATGTCCTGGATAACTCATAGCATCTTGAATACCGATGTGTGACATTTGAATTGAGCCCAGTCTGCAATGCTTTTGACCATATGAAGAAGTCTATTGTAGGGTGAGATGAATCAATCTCTGGACTGTACTGTCAGCACTGTCTGATCTATAGGGCTTAATCACTTAGCTCATCTGGGGTTTAATGAGGGTTTAATCACTCTGTTCACATGCAGATCCCTACAAGCAGACCCGAACAGTTTAGATAAGCTGTCCCCTTAGGAAATTTTTTTCTTACTAATTAAGCACAGACAGATAATTGCTTAGAGAAATTGTTTAAAGGCATTAGTGGAGATTTTTAAGAACTAGTTAAACAAACTTCAATACAGATGACTCTTGAATCAAGCTTTTTCTAGTTAAAGTTTAAACAGTTATAATATGTTATTCCAAAGTTTTCTTGGCTGTTAAAAAGAAAAAGAAAGCATTAATCCTGACAGGCACACAATTTTACTAAACTTTTTTTTTCCATTTTCCATACTACAAACATCAATTTTAAATTTTCTAGGGCCCTTTGATAATGCAAGTTCATTTGTATTTTGTCCTGTGTTGCTGGAAAAGCAGCAGATGGCAAACCATCCAGCTAAGAGAGGAATATCATCTAGCAACAGTGAAACATCAGAATTTTTTTTATGTTCCCAGTGGATAATTTTCTAAAAGTTCTTCCTAAGTTTACTGCATATCATGCAATTATTTTCAGTTTTTCACTTCTGCACAGCTTGTTCTGCAAATGTCAGTAGAAAATACATAAGATTTTACTCATCCCAAAGTCTTGTTTGGATGGATATTGTCAAATTAATTTTTATATAGATTTCTCAGTGTCTTTCTCAGCTTCTTTTATCTTCTGAAAATTTAAATGCTTTTCTGAAGGTAATGGGTACACTGCATAGAGGACCAAGACTGTATCTGCCAAAGGGAAAAACAATTATCATAAAATGTAATCATTCTATCATAGGAATCTAAAGTTTATTAAAGAATAGCACAAATATATCTAATGAGAAATCCCAGATGCCAATGAGACAGTGAAGTTCTGCTGCTTGTAGACTAGGTGAAACATTTTCTGAAAGCTAGATGAKGGAGTGTGCAGATATAGAGAGTCTCTTTTTGCCCAAAGGTTTGGAAAGCATAGAGTCAATTATTTGACTGCTGTATATCATATCTTCTTATGGAGTAGAAATGGGATTGATGCCACTGCCTCCTTGGTCTGAGTGGAGAGAAATATTTCTACCGGGTGCTACAGAATAAGAAGGACAGTATTCTCTCCACTCAGATAAGAGGTATATGCAGCCCACGCCTGCCTGTGCTCAAGGTATACTTTTGGTGAGCATAGCACAAACTGCCACATTTGGATCTCTGCAGGAAGATGAGAGAAGCCGTTTCTTATCACCTCTGCAGATGTTCTGGAGCATAAATTATTCTATCTCAGACAAGAAAATTATATTAAAGAGTACTCAGACAGCATGGTCCTTGGATACTAGAGTGATAAGAACTATATGGATTTTTGAATGAATAGATATAAAAAATAATTTAATTCTGGTCACCACTTAAAGGTTGCTTCATGGTTAGGGAAGACATTTATATCCCCCTTTCAGAGAGTGGGAGTAAACCAGTGATTCTCAATTAAAYATTGAGACTGAAACTACTCTGCTTGATTAAATCAAAAGAAATTTTGAAAACTGAGGGTGGGTGTAAGGTCTTCAGCAAGCACTAAGTCAATGTAGGGAGCTGAAACTAGCCTCCACAACTTTATATAATTTTCTGTACTAGCAGACATTTTACAGACACAGTTGGTCTGTATTATTTATTTAAAAGAGAAGGTAAATTTAAATCAAAGGAAAATTGGGTATAAGAAATACACCAGGCAGAAAAATTGGAGAAAAACAACAGAAGCAAAGAAAAAATGTCTGGAACCAGAGCCTTTGATGCCCTTTCATTCAACTCTGACTCATATGTTCTTATTTTCTGCCTAGGATTTTATTCTTGCATTTACATTTGTCAGAAATGACAGATGACATAGTATGTCAGGTCTCCATAATCCCCTTTGTTGCAATATTTCTTGTAACTTACACAAAATTGCTTTGTGGAGAGATGCTAAGACAGAAATCCACCACACGTTTCTGCAGGAAAAAAATAAATAAAAAAAAAAAGCTGCCAAATATCATTTCAGTTTTCCATTACTAAGCTGCTAAAAAAAATTGCAACTAGAAAGAAACAACAATCACCATTTTCAAGAAAGATACACTGTTTTTTTTCTATGATCCCAAGGACTTATCTGTACTAGGAAAAAAGTGGTTTTCAGTATTAAAGATTTTTTTGTTTCCCTTAATCTAGACACTGTCTAAATCATTTATAGGCTTAACTACACTGACTTTTGATGAGACTTAGCATAGGTTTATATTGGTAAATAAGAGTTCCAGAGAGAAAGCTTGAGCACTAGAATCTGATTTTCTACTCTACTTATTTGTTCTTTTTTTGGCCATGTTTTGGGCCATTCCAACTTTCTCTCTCCAAGATAAAACTTGAACACAGTTTTCTCTCAGATGCCCTTTCAATAAGCAGTATGGATTCCTGAAGCTTGGGAATGGAAATATTTGGAAAAGTTTGGTTCCTGGTGTCTTAACAGTATTCCAGCCCTTTCCCAGAAAGCTTTACTAGTTCATTTACTCCCACAACTCACAGCACACCTCAGGACATGTGACACATATTCATATATTTTAAGTTGCAGGAACAGCATTTGGAGGCAGAAGGCTCTAGCACAGCCTTCATGTTTTTTCGGATACTTTGAACTGAAAATTTGCAGAAATTGCCTGTTACGTTCCTACAGGCAACACACAGAGCCTTGAGAGAGCCAAGGTGAAGAGCTGTGTCGTGTGGGCACGGGGAGCCTGCCCTAGAGTAAACTTGCTTTGAGGAGMATGGATGCAAGACATTTCATGCCTCTTAACCTCAGGACCCAGGTATGTCTCCTTGCCCTCTGTCTTTTAGCAGCTACATTGATACTAGTAATCAGACAATGATTACTAGTACAACAGCATAGACCTGGCTAGTGTCCTGTGATCATCACTACTTTTTATACTGTTTCATTGTTCTCATGGTCTCTAGCATGGTTACGTTTCATGACATATAGCATTATTCCAAACAATCAGTATTATTCCAAAAACGTGTATTATTGCAAACAAACAATAATTTGGCACAGCTAAGGCGTAAACATGAACCAGAGACCTTTCCATGTAGGTAGCTTGAATATAGTAATTCTGTTTTGTAAGATAAGAAATTTTAGCTAGGTGTGAGCTGTGCTATACCAGCTGGCCTCAGTTGGCTCTGGCTGATTTTATTCACTGTAGAGACAATATATCTGTTGTTATCTGAAGCGCTGAAATGTCTAATGTTTAGGTACTAGATGCCAACAATGCCTGATAGCCCTAAGTGAAGTAATAATGTCCATAATACATACCCATGTCCGTAGTACATGGACAGAGGTTTGTGCCTCTGACTGAGGGGGGAAAACAACAACAACAACAACAACAACAACAACAACAACAACAACAACAACATGCTAAGTAGAAATTTTTTTAAGTTAGACTACAGGGAACAGAGAGAAATGAGGAACATTATAAATCAACCTTTTATGATGTCAAATTCTATTAGTAGACCTAAGTGCATATCTTTCAAGTATTATAGTACGACATCCGTGTGGGACAGGCTCTCAGTTCCATTAGCCTGCCTTAATTTCACTTTAGGCCCTTACATCCCATTTTGAAATGACTTAAACTTCTAATTACTTCAGTCTTTTTGAAAATGTTTTTAAAATAAATATAAAAGCTTTGGGCAGCTGCTGCTGCCTCTAGAAATAGCACTGCAGTCACCTGAGAAGAGGATCAAGGACTTCCAAAAATGGTTTTGCCTCTCCTTGTGTCCAGCACTAAAAAAAAAAAAAAAAAAAAAAAAAAAAAAAACCAAAAAAAAATTTAAAAAAGTAATAGAAAAAAAAAAAAAAAAAAAAAAAAAAAAAGGCTATCAGACTGAACATGTATTTTAAAAGTAAGGGTTGAGTGACACATAAAAAGACATACCTAAAGAGGTCAGAATGAGCACACACTAATTCTAATGTTACAGAGATGAGAGCAAGACTGACCACTTGCTTTCTTCTTATATCCTATGCAGAACATTGTACACATGAAGCACAGTCCTAGAAGGATATGAAAGGTAAAACTGTGCTAACCCTCATGCAGTCAGCCAAGTTCTCTATTATCTATTTTTTCACTCAAAAACAAAGTGACAAGTTATCTATTTGGGGAGGCTTTTTTTTACTGAATGTCTACTCTATGAATTGTAAAGAGTGCATCAGAGAAAGGGCAAACTGAAGGGTCTGCTGTCACCCCTTTCAGACAATGTAGTCTTTTAGTCTATTTTGTGTGATGCTAGAATGAATGCATATCCTTCTAAAAGAATTTGAACTTATTATAATTTCCTTTATAATAATAAAGCCAATTATGAGCTGAACAAGTAGCCAAAAATGGGATGCTGAAGACTGTTTCAGTTATAATCAAATGATGAAGTCAGTGCCTTTTGGTTTATTTGCAAACCTTCTTTCCAAGCACAAGAAGAATAGGAGGTAGCAAAGGCATTTCTTTGATTGCAGAACGAAGACTACTAAAATACGCACCCTCAGTGTGCTGCCTTTCTTTACTGGAGCTGCAGAAGTAACCTCTTGCATTCAACAAGCAATAGTATTTTCCCAAGTGAACGTGCAACTTGAAGAGACAAGGTAGGCTCCAGCCTGCAGATTCATCAATCTTCTCCTGAGACAGGGAAGTACAGAGTTCTTTCTATACTTCATTTTATCCGTTCTTCTCATTTGGCCCAGAGATGACAAGAATGATATGAATAAAAGTCTTTGTACTGTTTCATAGTACGTCCAGGAACTCCTTCTGGAACAGTGCRTCTCCAACATGTGCCTCATACACCAGACTGAAGCTCAAAGGTACTGTTTAGTCAGGATAGTCTCCGAGCAATTTAGCAGACTAGAAAATAGGCACTGGAGTGTATTTAGGATTTTGAAAAATGAGACTGCAATCCCAAGTAAAACTCTGCAAAATAAAGTCCAATATACTACAATTCTGGAGAATAATGAATCTATATCAGCTAGTGCTTGGAGTATAATTTATCAACATTAGCCTTGATGGGGCATCCAGTGCAGTGTGATTGATTTAAACGTGTAGATTTTTAACGTTTTGAACAGGTGGCTAACTTATAACAACAGTTTAAACTTTTATAGCATCTTATCATGCTGAGGCAGCTCATGGTGTTTTACAATAACATTAAAATTAAAATTTAATCTATCCTTCAGAGTTAATAATTAGCTAATGTCAGTTAAAAGTCAATGAAAACAAATCAGTCTTAAATGTAGGCTTAAAAAAGGAGAAAATAGGGATCTCCTGATATCAAGAGGCAATGAGTTCTGCCAAGCAGATGCATGGCAGTTAAAAGAGCAAGAACCCTAAATGACATTTCTGTGGGGTTAAAGTTTAAAAAGATGGGCTTTGACCCTGGCTGCAAGGACTGCTTATGGCTTTATTCAATTCCTGATTCATGAAGCAGTATAACAGTCCTTGGAGTTGGGGTCAAGAGGTAGGAGTCCTCTCCTTCAGCTGATGTCTGCAGTCACTGGGATTACACTTTTCTTTCTAGTCCAATGATTTCTGCATTCATTTCTCCAAAGTAACACAATTTCAAAATGAAAGACTCTTCAGCATCTTAGAGCCACATAAGTAGATAGATTTGAATCCCTTCAGCCTGAATCCCATTTAAATARTAGGAACACCATCTCCTGACCTCTGTGTTTTACAAGAAAGGGGTGCCTGTTATTCTGAAAGAAAGGACATAGGTGCATTAGTGCAGGAAAGGTGTCTGAGCTGTGAACCTGGTTTGACATAAGTGCAGGATTTAAGTCTTAACCTTCTCTATTATATGAACCTTGCACAGCATGCTGTCTGTTGTGAATCCCATTTAATCCTCCTCCTGAATTGTTTAGAGTTATGGTGTTTAACTGAGGGCTACGGATTCCACTCAGGGAAGACGTTTGGTTTCTTCCCTGAACTGTTCACTGGTAATGCCTGTCATTATCTGTGGAGCACTGAAAGAGCCTGGAAAACTAATTTACCTTAGATATCCAGGTCTGACATGACTAAAGAAAGTAGGTGCCACAAGGCTCCGTGTTGCAAGGTGTCCTTGTGATTTAGCCCTCAGCTCATCTGTCTTTTATTATTCCGGGTGGAAAAGGGGAATTACAGTATTTTCTTTCCTTATTGGTCTGATTATTAGTCTCATCAGAATACTTGTGAAGTATTTACATAAAGTCTGTTAATCATCTTTAGGCTTTGTTGAAACTGAAAGGAAAAGTTGAAAACATAGCACATTAGACTACATTTAATGTCTTAATCCAGCAAACAGCTGTAATGAAAGATGACCGTATGGGTACTAGTTTGTATATTCCCAAAGCATCTGGAGAGACTACTTTCACCGCTTGTTGTTATCCATGGTAGCCCAATTAAGCCACCATAGGTATGCTACAGATCTGTCAAGTCTCATGCACTGGGCGTGAAACTTGCATGATTGACTCACACGCTCACATTCTTGGGTAGCTATGGCTGTAGCTTTACATGGATAGCATTGTAGAACATGTCCCACATACCAGATGCCACTGGATGACAGTTCACTGAGCAGGACAGAGGCAGCCAGATAAATGAAGGTGTTGCCATCTAATGGAAGTGTGCATTTAAAGCATCACACACTCCCCTGCTGCAGGCTGCTGCCATACCACCTTCACCACCCAGGTGACCCAATCCAGTGCAGTTTCAAGCATGAATGCAGAGAAAGCTGGGAAGGTGGCCATATTTGCACACTCTAAAATCCCATCTTAATTTACATGGACATACACTGGACAAGAAACTTCTAATGAATAAACGGATGATTTCTATTTGTTCAGCAAAGTTGCAAGTACATGAAAATCTTATGGCTTTGTGCATATATTATTGAGAAAAAAATATGCAAAAGTATGTGCAGAAGCATAGCTCTCTGGTTCTTGTCAAAATGCCAACATGAACATTAGTCTCGTAAAGTGTGAGCACCCTGTAGGGGTTTTATACGTCATCCTAAGCACCTTGTTAGTATTATAAAAATTGACTGATAACAAGTGTAATTAGGTCAAGATAGAGGTTATGCCTGTGAAGTGTCTAATGCCAGGAACTTGACAATAGGAGATAGCTATGCAAGGGAAGTATCAAAGAAAATACAAGGATGCATAATTAAGGGATGACAGAGGTCAGCAATTAACACTTGGACATTTGTATTTTTTCTCCAGGATAGAATAGCAGAATCAGAAGAGGATTTAAGTTCATATCTTACATAGAAAGAGGACAAAGATACTGTTAATTTCTGTATTCTTATTTCACATCTATGGGGTTTTTTTTTGCTATTTTAATATGCATGTTACAGATTTTATACAGTAACTTGTCATTTATTACCAGTGAACTAAAGAGATGTAGGTATATTTTCATAACTAAAGTATATATGGTATAAATCAGGTTTCTCTGTACATGCTAATTACAAAGACAAAACAAGAGTTAACATGTTAAACTTGTTAAGTACTATTTGCAGGTAATTGTAGTTTTAAAAGACATGTACAGCAAGATAGTTTGGTATAAATTAAAATGCTTATTAAATGTCAGTAGTTCTAATAAGTGATTGATATCTAATTAATGTGTCATATGTGATAATTTTTAAATGTTAATTAATGCCTAAGAACTCAATAAGTGCTACTTGACCTATTAATTATATTAGACAAAACCATACAGTAATTGTTTCCTAAATGAAATGCTTATATAAAGTGTTTAAAGTGTTATCATATGATGCGGACATGGTGGCAGGCTGGTTTTATATAAGGTCTTGATTTAAGGATAACCTTTGAACTTCTACTTCACACATTTATGTAGAACGCACTTGCACTGTTTCTAGTTTTGCTGAAAGATTTTGTGGCATTTTCATTCTCTTGCAAGAGAGAAATTAATACTGTGTGCTGGAACCTGCTGTAATTTAGAGAGGTGCTGTGAAAGTGTTTTCTTGTTTGCCTATCAGTGTAGATGGGTCTTAAACTGTTCTGTGCTTATTGTCTCAGTTTTGCTTATCGCCTTAACAGACTGGCAATGATGATACATTCTGTAGTCCAACCTCATCTCAGAGAGAGCCCAACTCTAAGAAACATGAGGCCATTAAGCAAAGAGATGGAGACAAAGTGTGCTCCAGTAATTAGAGAGCTTTTATAAAAGACTGAGGAATGTTTCACAGATTTTCTGTGTGACTGGGACAAAGCCATTCTACTCCTTTAAAGACCCCTAGTCTTCTGCACCTCCTCTATAAAATGAGCATAATATTTTCTTCCCATATCAGTGTCTTTAAATTAAAAACATTAAACATTGTGAGGTGTTTATATGCTCTGAGAGCTGGGAGCCAGAAAAGACATTAGAGAATCTGTATAATTATAGTGGAATAAAGTGATTACTGTTTGCAGAGTATTCATGAGATGTCTATGACATTTCTCAGAATGATTTTTTTAATATTTATATATGTTTATATACTATATACACTTGATTAATAAATAATATGGTATGTATCTAAATATATTTATTTATTTAATGAATAACATTTTTCTCTTAGAATCTAAAGTTTAATAGCAAAAATCCTAATTTTGCTAACTTCATTTTTAAAATAACTATTTTATGTGGAATTTTTATATTAACACTCCAACTGAGAGAAATTTTGTAAGGACAGTTCCTATTTTTGGAGAAAGAGATTTTTCAATTTTTGTCATTTGACAATTTAAATAACAAATATTTACAGTTCTGGTTTAGAACTGGTTTGCATACTTAGATATTAGTCTAACTTAGTCTGTTATGATGTTCTAGATAAGCTTCATGGTACTAAATCTATTTCTTTTATAGCTCCTCTCCTAGCACGTGTATTCACTGACACTCATTCAYATGCCTCATTCAGTGGAGCCTGTTCAAATCTTTGTTCACATAACTTTCAAATTCTTGCTCCAAGAACATTTGGTAGAAAAATGTTCAGGTGAGTTATCAGAAGTGGTTTATCTTCCTTGAGGTTTATGCTGAAAGATAAGCAGTTTCCTGTATGGGTGCAATCCTCCTTTATTTCAGGGGAGTACTGATTAGATGGGCAGTCCCTCTGGAGCCATTATGCTGACTTGCATAGTAAGATATTATCAGTTACAGAAAAGGTCTGTTTCTTATGTTGTTTTCCTGAGTATCCACCAATGGCAAGTATCAGAGATAGCATATTGGGCTGGAACTGTAGTCTGATCTAGAATAGTAGTGTTCCACTTTTAATAGCGTAACATGACATAGATCACTGAGGGACAGCTATAAAATAATGTTCTGAGTGTAAGAAAGATCTTTATCTCATTATGATATTGAAAGATAGATCTTAGGTTCCTATTCCTTTTGGAAACATTTTATTTCCTAGAGTGCTATTGTATGTTAGCATTCATACAAATTTCCCTATAACTGCCTAAAATTTCTTTATATATACCCTTGATATAATATGCTTTATATATCCTTGATATAATATCCTTCAGCATTCAGAGTACTTGTTTGCCAAGTGTAATATCGCAAAGAGATTCATCAAGGAAAGAGAGAGAGAAAGAGAATGAAAGAATGAAAGAGAGAGAAAAAGAGAGAAAGAGAAAGAGAGAAAGCAAGAGAAGGAGATAGAGAGAGAGAAAGGAAATGAAAAAGGAAATGAAAACAAAAACGAAAAAAGAAAAAAGAAAAGGAAAAGGAAAAGGAAAAAGAAAAAGAAAAAGAAAAAGAAAAAGAAAAAGAAAAAGAAAAAGAAAAAAAAAGAAAGGAATTGTGGGGAAGAATGGGGAAGGAAGGAGAAGGAGGGAGGGAGTGAAGGAAGGGAAAAGGAAAGGAAAACCCTGGGCTTTTCAGTTAAAATGTATCACAACTGAAATCAACAGATACATAAAACTCACCTAGTGGACTAGAGAAGCAGGCCCATGAGTAAAATTATTTCTATTAAAAACTAACAGCTCTGAACAACTTTGCATTGTTTAAGCCATTAGAGAATCAGCTTTTTAGAGACAACAATAAAATTAATTCTTGTCAGAGGTGTGCATAATGAGTATAACTTCTGCAATTATAGCAAACAATAGGTTTCTCACCTTGATTTGTATACTTAGAGTTACGACCTCATGTCACTTTGAGAGAAATGCAGCAAGGTCAGTGACTTGCATTCGCAAAGTGCTACCATAAGGAATCCTAAATAGGAATATCAACAACTACAGCAACTACTAATGGAAATAAACGCAGGAAGAAAACAAACCCCCAGGTCACTAAAGAAAACAACAACAACAACAACAACAACCCAAAAAATGTGAATTTAAAATAAGAATGAATTTGCTTTGGAGGCTCCTGAAGTTCCTATGAGTTACAAAAGTTACAATTATTCTGGAGAAATTAGGCAAGAATTAGGTGAGAATTAGGACCCTAAGGGAGTAGTATTCTTTATGAAGACAATGGATTTGAGGAGGGTTTTCTGAGGCTCCCTGTTTAGTGAATGGGTAAATAGACTTCTCCAGCAGGGGACTAAGAATGGAAAACTAATATGGTCTGTGAGGGGAAACAAAAGCTCAAGGAGGAGTGTTCCTCCCACAGCTAACCAGAAGACAACTGATTAGAGAAGCAATCAAGACTGTCTGCTCTGTAGGGTTCAGTACAGTGTAGGAGTGCCACAAATGTCAGATGCAGGCATTCAGTGCAACCTCTCAGCAAGGAAAACTTGCCCTCCAAGATCTATTACTGTGTGTAGCTCTGATATTGGAGTTAGCTTCTGTAATGCCACATTATGCTCCAGGAGGCCGTGTTGACCCTGGCTGGGATATCAGCCAGACTGGTGGGACCTTACATAGACACTGGGTATCTTGAAAGAAGGGACAAAATGTTTGGATATTAATATTTTCAAAAGAGACTCCAAAACGTGAATGGAAGAAGCACTGTCATAGTGGGCAAAGTAAAAATGTCACTGTCAGAAAGGATGGTCTTTTCATTTTCCTTTCCTTATTGTGTGTGGGGCATACTGGCAGGAACCATGTCCCCACCCTGAAAACCACAAACAAACAAACAAACAAACACCCCGGCATATTTAAAATCGCTACCTCTGATTCAATTTTGGGTCCATAAATGTATTTTAAGAAGTGAACTAGTTTAATTTAAATGCTAATGTGCAACTTAAAATAACATGCCTTTTTAGCTCATGACTGCCATAAATAATCATTATTGGTCTGTTTTCATTTTTCTTAATGGGATGCTCAGGCTGAAATGGTCTTTGAGGGTGAACATGTTGATAAGATCACTGCTCAGTGATTTTGCTGATGATTGTTTTGGTGTTCATTGTTTTTCGAATGTGGCACATAATAAAACTGGTCTCCAAGCTTTGTGTGCATACTGGATACATGTGCAATTATTTGTAAATAGGTCAAATTATGTTCAGTTCATAGCCTACAAATAGTGGAATGGGGAAGATAACCATTCTCATAGYTCCCATTTAAACTATGCAGGCTATTTAATAACACTGCAGGTGCATCAACTTGAAGATTGTTTAGTTGGTAAGCTCAACAGATTTTGGATAACTTGAGCTATTATCAGACACATGAGTCCTTATTACTGACTGTTGGCAGACAAGGTGAAAACAAAATCCTTAGGAAGTGGTAATGTAAAAATATTTTCATGCTTCCTTTGGTAAACTGGGGTAAATAAACAGCTTGAGGGTTATATCAGAAATGTAAATATAATTTTATAAATGGTAGAACTAGAGAAAATGGAAGCAGAACTGATTAGAAACTAGTGGAACAACTCTATGTATTAAGACTCTCTACAAATTTACTGTGTTTGACAAGGTGAACAAAAATGGTTAAATGAACAACAAAGTAAAAATTTTACCAGCAAGGTGGATAGGTGAAAGGCAATCATCATACAATGGTCAATCAGGTCTCTTTGATTACATTAGTTGGTCTAGCACATGTGGCTAATAATTATGTAACTGATGGTGAATAGGTTAAGTAAATATTGTCTGTGGTGTTATGAATTCATGTGCYTGTTTTCTGCTATTTGATTGAACTTAACCTTGAGTGTGAGACCTACCTCCTCCTCACAAACACCAGGCAGCATTGGTGACCAAATGGCAATGTTCTGTCTCCTCAGGGTATGTTCAGCTCAGCTCATTTTTAGGAGTGTGTTTCAGCTTGCCATAACTTAAAACCTCCAYAGGTAGGTGTCTTTGTGTGAGCTGCGTGTCCACCCTGCTATTAAAGTTGGTGGAGATTTGGGGCATCATTCATCAGTCCACACACAGGCACCTCATGTGCCCTGTGGTATACTCTGTGACATTTCTGAGGGAAACTGCAGAGYGTCTCCAATAAAAAATAACTAAATAAATTCTGAAGAGCTATTCTGCTAGATCAGACAGAGATAAATACTTTCAACACATGACTCTAGACTCCACTGAGGGTATTGACTACATCTCTGTTAATTGTAATGGGAGCTCAAACACCAGATTCACATATGGACACCTACAGTACAGACACATTTGATGTTTAAGATTTAGATAGCCTAAAAATACGTATCTCCTGCCATTGTAGATGCTCTAGGGTATTACACATAGCCTCCAGCTGCTGCTGTAGAAGGTCACAGGTCTCACATGTCATGTCTGTCAGCCACATAGGACATTTCAAATGGCTCTAAACGTATATGTTTAGGCAACTGATTTAATACGAGTAAACTGATTCCCAGCCTTTGCATCTAGATGTTAAGATTAGTCATTTATAACCTCAGATTAGATAATTCTGTTAGAAATATCTCTGTGTGCTGTCTTCTCACTATACTAAATTGTTTGGAGTAATACACACAGTATGATGAGCACAGATAGAAACATACATAAAGCACTGGATACTTTTGTACCAAAAGCTGACCAAACTCTATCTGTGCATGTGTATTGTCTATGATGTAGTCAATAATGACGAATAATGATTTCAAATAAGATCCAAATGGATTCAAATTAGACACAGATTAAAATTTTAGACCTCCTTCTCTAACTTACTCTAGTAGAAGTATAATAAATTAAGGGACCATGGAAAGGAGCTTGCTCTTTGGAGTTCTAGATGATTAAAAATAAAACAATCAGCACAAAATTAATGCATTATTCTTGGAAGATATTGAAGTCCCATTTTGCAATCCTAAAAGATTCACATAAATTTTGGGGACCACATTTTCAAAAGAGATTAGGAAACTATCTCTCATTTTGGGGTCTTAAAAATATTACTTTATTTTTGAAACATCCTCTTCACTAAGAGCTACTGTCTTTTTCTCAATACTTGTAACTGAACACTATTTAAAATTCATACTATAAAGGGAAGAGTACAGGCATCTTACAGAAACAGTAATTTTTCAACATCAGAGTTAAATTTTATAAAAGCATTGGTGTTAGGGGAAAGAGAAGGAGGGAAGGAATGAGGAGATTGGGACATCTGCAGAAACTGTAATTAAACATTCATTAAAATTCAAAACTTCATAGAATAGCTGTTTCTTTACAACTCTATCCTCTTGTGAAATATGTTCTTGAACATGTCATGTGTTTTATTCTAACCTACATGGAATCCATGCAGGTCATTGCCTCACATATATAGAAACCTACCAGCATCTAATACAATTTCAGAATAAGAAAATCTGCTTCTGTGCACCTGTTTCAACTTCATATTCTTGGCCCACCTGCAGATCACCAGATGTTCTGGTATTTCATTGCTTGCATGTGTCTATGTGTACTTTATTGTGTTTACTGAAGAAAATGCTTTGGATAAAGTTATTGGAGGCATTTATTTATTTCCCTGCTGAGTGACAAACCAGACTAGAGATTCTCAACAGATTTTTATCATATTCCATCCTACAAGTACTAATAAAGAAAAAATTATGTTAATAAGGGAATTAATGAGTCAATGTTGTGTGCAGCATATTACAGCAATTTACCAGCATCTTATGGCTTCCCAAAATTTGCATTTTCTTGCCTTTATGTAAAGTAAAAATCAATAAACAATGTAAAGTAAAAATCAATAACCAAGAAAACAAATTTGATATACAAGCTTAGAGTTTGAAACTGTGAAGAGTTACATTCCTGAAGAATTCCTGAAGAGTGGAAAAATGTTCAGTGAGATCCTACATAAAAATGAAAAAGAAAGAAAAAAAAGAAGACTTTGGTATGCCTCAAGGTTCTAGAAAATGTATGATGAACTAATATCAATATGCCTGTGATTTTCTAAGGAGGTTAGGGTTGCTCTTTTAAAAAACCTTCTGGCTAGTAATTTTAATTTAGATTGCTACCTTAAAGGGAATATTATAAATAATTACAGATCAGAGTTAGATCCCAGGTAAGTGCTGTACCACTCAGCACAAATATATTAAATAAAACAGTAGTAAGAAGGGTTTTTTAAGGTAGTAGCTTCCAGATTTTCTCTTATTTTCATTGTAAGCACATTGGATAACACTGTACCCCAACAAAACAGACTGAAACGATATTACTTGTGTTCATTTCTTCCTAGCTACTACCCTTCCACAACAGAGCAGAGAGGAAAAAGTCTCACTTGTGCTGATACATCCTTTCTCTCTAAATGTTCCTTGGTCTATAGTCACTGCAATGTTGATAAAGGGATTCTCAAGGAATCTGTTCATATTTTTGAGATTTATGTCTGCTCAGTAATTACAAAGGGTTATTAGTGTGGACACAGCTGCTTCAGATAGATGTGTCTTTTCTAACCAGAACAAGTTAAGTCAATGCATCAATGCATACCATGGGCTACTGTTAGCATCACAGTGATATTCAGTGTTATATCTCTTTGTACCTCCTGATGGATAAAGTCCAGCAAAAATCTGCAGGACAAATTTAGCTTTACTCAGTACTTGTATTGTTGAAAATATCAGGAATATTCTTACAGCAACTGTGGTATCTGAGTTCGTTTACAAATTGAGCTGAAGATTCCAAGCAATGGAATAAATAACCCTGTATCACATATTCATTACACATATTTGTTGCCATCTCCAACCCGAGGCAAAAGGCAAAAAATGCCTTTTGCAGATTCTTCAGAAAGTTTTGTCCACTTATTCAAGAAGTCTGATTTTTCAGTCTTACTGTCAGTTGTTGTTGTTACTAAGGACTAATAGATTTATTTGCTGCATACTGCATAGTTCATATCTGACATTGGTACCTGAAGTGTCCGTTGCCAATTTGTTTTGTCACTGTTTCTGTATCATCATGCTGTTTCTGCCAGCATGCTGACAAGAAAAATAATTTCAGATTTATTACAAAACAGAAATCACTGAAACAATCACCCTAGTCAGTATGTGGTGGAAGTGCAAAAGAAAATCAAGGTACTGCCACTGTTGACAATAATTGCAGAATACCTACAGGAGTTTTTCACCAGAAACTGAAATTCTTCCTTTTTTTTTTTTTTTTTTTCTCAACTGTCTAGGCATTCAGATTCCTATAAGGAAGCTTCAAAGTTTATTCATAAAGCTCTACTTTATGGTTGCTTTTGCAGTCACACACCTTCCTGGCTGTTGCCATTTCTAAACTTGAAGGAGCAAAGAACCAGTCACTTTTCTTGAGTTTTCAGGTCTATGGTGCTGCAAACAATGGATCTTCAAGTGCTTCCTTAAAGCCCTTGTTAAGGAATACTAGAAAGCCACCTCCAGCGGGCTCTGGGATTTGGAGATTCCTCCTTCCCGCTGCTGGGCCCACTCCCACTCACAAGCACCCCCACACCTGCTGATCCCTCGAATATGAGTACGGTCTCTCAGTCTGCCTAATACCCATGCCCGGATCATGGGTCCCCTTATCCACCTCTGTCTCAGACTTTGAGTCTTTCTAAATACAGGTTTTTCTCCTACTCTCTGGATAGTCCAGCTTGAAGYTAGCTAGCAAAGTACACATATAAACCCACACACATTGGTTAAAATTCACTAGAATAAAGTATTAACATACTGAGGTCCCTCCAACTCCTGACCCTTAGACCTCTCCCACATGCACATACTCCAGTTGCTGACACCCTAGGCACATGGGCCAAAGTCACCTATGGTCCAGCTCCACTTGCTGTCCCTTGATTTCACTCACTCCGGTCTTTCCAGTTGCTGGAAGACCTACAGACCCCATGACACGTGCCCTTTCTCCACCTGCTGATTCTTAGACCAATGAGCCCTGTGGCCACAGTCCTTTTCCCAGCTGGTGACACCCAGACCTCTCTTTCACAGTAGTCTCTCCAGTTGCTGGCACCTTGACCTTGCAGCACTCATACATGGGATAGAAAGCAAACTACACAGAAAGACAGATAAGAAAAGTTTTACTGAAAGGATAGGATAGAGTGCAGTGATCGAGTGCAGGATTCAGTCAGACAAGCATACTGACCACTGACTCCTTACATGTGACCTGCCCTTTTCATCCTTCCTTCTCTCCATTTTTCCTCCTTTGTTCCTCCCCATTCCCCATTTCCCCTACCTTTGACCCTTCCCCTAAGCATTCCTTATAGGTTTTGTGTAGTCCCCCAGGCCTTCCTCAAATATCCATTCTCATGTTTGTCTTGTTTCCCCTTTCTTTCAGTTACAAAGCCCAGGCTGGCCCTCTTCAGAGCTATGCCTGGAGTTACTTAAYGGCCCATCAATTAGTGGCTGAAGAGTTTTGGTCTCCCTTATTTTCTCCCTTATCCTTTGCTTATCAGGTTTGTGTCTCTGTGTGTTCTGATTATTGCTTTCCCTGTTACTTATTATTCTCTTTGAACTGAAAAGGTCCTTGATCTGATAACCTTAATGAACCAAATGCTTTCACATTCCACATATCCTTACAGGCTTGACCTTTTCTGTTTAGCTTAGACTTTATGAGAGTGAGAAGAAAAGATATGAAGGAGACTTGAATAAAGAAAACAACAACAACAACAACAACAACAACAAACCCCCCCCCCAAAAAAAAAAAAAAAAAACCCCCCCCCAAAAAAAACAGGAGAATTTGAAGGGACAGAAATTGTTAGAAAAAGAAGCTGAAGGGAAGAAGGGCAAAAACTGATAAGGAAAGGGGATCTGTGTTTAGCAAACAAGAAAGTAACAGGGATTGAGGACAGGTCAAAGAGGGAAACTGAGGACACAAATACTGCTGAATGGGAAACCAAAATGATGAGGGAAAACAGACAGTAAAAGGGAAGTTGGGAAGACATAGACATTCCTAAATAAGTGATTAAAAATAAAATACAAATAAAAATTGTGTTGCAGTGTTCCAGTAAGAACTATAGGTTCTAGCTGAGATGAAATTTCTTAATAAATACATCAGACTATAAGCATCAACCTTTGCTGGAATAAACTTGTAACCTCAATTGAGAAATAGGGTGAAGTGAATAGAACTCAGACAGTGGGATTTCTGGGCCTGTCAACTATGCTCCTCAAAAGAAAACAAAAAATCATAGCAGTGTGGGAGATACAATATAAGGAGGGGAATAACTGAAAAAGAAAAATAGTACAAATACTGGCATTTCTCTACTGTAAAGAAAAATGCAGTGAAAATCGACAAGTACAAGAATGGGACTGTTGTTATTCATGTTGTTTCATGATTTGTTTAGAACTCATCCTCTTCAGCTTTGAACCTCATCTTTTAACTTTTCCAGCAAAAAAATTCAACTTTATTTGTATACAACACATCCCTTGCTTTACCTTTCCACCACATTAGTAAAAATTAATAATGATTTATTCAGTGATGTATTCAAAGTCTTCCTAATTATGAACTTTCTCATTTTTACTAATGTTCCATCCATTCTAAGGCAGTCTAGGGGAGACCGAGGGGACATAACAGATATTCAATATGATAAAGTTTTGTGACGAGAAGATTATGCTCATTTGTTCTCCATCTCCACTGAAGATAGGTTTAAATTGCATGTGAAAGATTTACTTAAGATTTTTTCAAAAATGTATAAAAATAAGAATGTGTGAATATTGGAAAAAAAGATTATCTATGGAAGCTGTGGAAACACCATCTCTAGAAGTTTTTAGAAATGGATGAGATAAACACCTGTGACGAATGGCTTAAGTACAGTTGCTCTTACCTGAAGGCAAGTGGATGTTCTTTTGATGTTCCTTTTTTTCTGTGATTCTTAAGTACAAAATGAAACACATTATTCACAATGGAAAAATTGCAACAACCAATCCTGGACAGAATGTACTGTGAGCTACTTCTCTAGGTGCCAATTGTTTTAACGGAGGAAAAAAAAAAAAAGTTATTCTCTCTCTCATCAGTTAGTACAATATCTATAAGGTTTGATTTCAGATTTAAAACAGAGGACTAGGACACATGTCTGTAAAGATTTGCCTTTGTGCAAATCTTCCCCAGCTGTGAAGCTACTGAGGTTGCCCTTATGATACTTTAATAAGTAATGAATGTTTTGTATTACAGGAGAATAAATCTAATGGTTCCCTTTACAAGACTCTTACCCTTTTCTTGGACTTTCAGTAGCTACTTGCTACTAGACCTGCAACTACTACGGAGCATAAAATGGGGAAGGGCAAGAAAGGAAAAAATCATTATGAAGCGGTACCCATTACTGCCTCTTGTAATCTAGACTCCTTGCCTCTGCTTCAAAATCATTTTTTATTCTTCTACTCCATCAGGTATCACGAAACTTTTGTGGAGTACTGATCACTATTAAAGGAGGATATGGATATAGGCAATGAAGATCATCTCTTCCATCTTTGTCTGCAAGAATTCTCAACTTGTATAACCTGCAGGGCTCAATAAAATTTAGGCTGTGATTTCTGTTGTGTTAGCTATGTTGAAAAAATATTAATAAGTGCCTACAAACTTTCCATGAATTAATAAGGAGATCAAAGTATCTGTTTTCCCCAGGATGCACCCTCCTGGGTTTTACACATTCAATTTTTTCACAGAGAGGTTTGAGGACTTGTCCAGTCATTTCAAGAGAGAAAAAAAAACAAAAAACCAAAAAAACCACAGAATAGAAGTTACTCCTTTTTCTTTTTCTGAAGTGTTCAATGCTTCTGTGGAAACATCCTCTGGGCATGTTCCTTTAGTTTAAACAGAACAAAAGGAACCAAACCAGAGTTGCAAAATTACCAAAGTTAAAGGAAACTTAATACCACTAAATATGTGCTGAACTCCAAGGACGCTTCTAAATAAAACTTCCCTATTGTTCCTTCAGGTGCCAAAATGATAATGTAATATAGCAACTGAAAAAAAAAATCCTTCCTTTTTAAAATGGAAAAATATCCTGCAGTGTCTCAAATACATTTTCAAATGAAGGAACTGTCTTTTCTTAATAAAATATATTAATACTATATGATTAAAAAAGGCTTTAAAATTATTTATATCTGCTACACCTTGATTTATATTGTTTTTCTAAGAGGCACTTCTGGAAGAAGTGAATATTAGAGCCAGAAATTAGTGATTAGACTTGGAGAGCTTTCCACTGCATTCCTAAAATGAGTTATTTTTCTTAGTTTTCCTTGTTTCATTGGAATGATAACATTATTCTCATTTAATTGCATTTATCATCTGCTTTGCAGTTGACTACAACAGTAGAAATTAAGCCTGAGAGTGTTTCCTACTGTACTGTGAACTAAATCACAGATTTCATAAAATCATGTAGATTGGAAGGGATCTCTTAGAGGCCATTTAGTCCAACAGCAGGTTGCTCAGGAACTTGTCCAGTCAACTTTTAAATCTCTTCAAGAATGGAGATAACACAACTTCTCTGGGAAACCTGTTAAATCTGCCCTCATTGTAAAATTGTTCTTCCTTATACTGAGGAAGAATTTTTCATGCYGTAACTTGTGTCTACTGCTTCTTGTCCCATATATCCTTGTGCACTTCTGAGAGGAGTCTGGCTCCGTCTTATCTACACCTTCCCATTATGTAGTTGTAGACAGCAGTAAGATTTTCCCTTAGCCTTCCAAAGGTTGAACAAACCTTGATTTTGTGTGATTCTGTGTGTGAAACCTAATTCTCTCCTTGTGTCCCTTAACCATCTTGGTGGCTTTCTGCTGGACTAGTTCCAGTATGTCAATGTCATTCGATAATGCTAATACACAATTTAAGAGCAGGATAGTATACTGGCTAGAAAAACCTGAGGCATCTCAAACAGCCCTACAAGTTTAAATATACGACTCAAGCCCTCTTTGACTAGGCAGCTGAATCACTTTAGGTTCTGCTGACCAAGTCAATAGATTATACTGGCAGCTCAAACWTCCAGCTCACAGACAGGCACCTAAATTTAGGTAAATTTAGGTAATTAAATTTTGAACTGTATCTCTCCACAATAGTTCATGTTGTGTGATCACAAACCTAAAAAAACCAAACCATTTTGTGATATAATTCTTCTAGAACTATTGGCTAAATCCTCAAAAATTTTAACTTATTAATAAAGATAGTTTATTTAAAAGTCTGCAGTTTGACTTTTTATGTAATAGTGTGTTTACAGCTGATACCTTATTCTGCAGGAGAAGGTGTCAGGAAATTGGCATCAATTAATCAGGACCAAGCTGTGAATATCCCTGAAGAGGTATCAAGAGAAAAATATTGGACCTGCAAAAGAATTGAGGAGAACTGAGAAACCTGAAACCTTTACTGAAACATCTAGACTAAGGGACATTAAGAGAGGTGAGCTATTTATAGGATCATAGGATAATTCAGGTTGGAAGGCACCTCAGGAGGTCTCTAGTCCAAACTCCTGCTCAAAGCAGGGTTAGCTATGAGATTGAACCAGGTAACTCTCCAGCTGGGCCTTAAAATGTCCAAAGATGAAGACTGCATAATCTTTCTGGGCAACCTGCTCCTCAGCTAGACTGTCCTTAAGGTGAAAAGGTTTTTCATTATATCCAGTCTGAATAGCCCTTGTTTCAACTTATTCCCCTTGTCTCTTGTCCTCTTGCCATGTGCCACTGTGAAGAGCCTGACTCCATCTTCTCAGTACCTCCCTATAAGTACTGGGGTGCAGATGTTAAGTCCCCCCAAGCTATCTCTTCTCCTGGCTGAATAAGCCCTGTTCCTTTGACATCTCCTCACAGGGCAAGAACTCCAGGCCCTGAYCATCATGGTGCCTTTTTCCTGAACTTGTTCCAGTTTATCAATGCCTTTTCTTATATTGGAGGGCCAAAAATATAGTGTTCTAGATATAGTCTAATGAACACCAAGTAAAGGGGGATGATCACTTTCCTCAATCTACTGGCTGTGCTCCTGTTAATACAGCCAAGTATCTTTGCCACCAAGGCACACTGTTGGCTCATGTTACTGCTGTCTATCGAGTCCCCCAGGTCCATTTCAGCAGAGCTGCTCCCACACCAGTCAGTTACCAGTCTGTATTGTTGTTATTCCTTCCCAAATACATGACTTTACATTTATCCTTATTGAATTTCGTGAGGTTCCTGTTGTCCCATTCGTTCAGCCTGTCTAGGTCCCTCTGAATGGCAATCCTGTCCTCAAGTGCCTCAGTTGACTTGTGCCCCCAAAGTCTGGTGTCATCAGAAGACTTGATGGGAGTTCATTCCATTGTCTCCTCTCCTGTTGTCTCCATTGATGAAGACCTTAATTAGGACAGGTACCAGAATAGACCCTTACAGTACTCCACTTGTTACTGGCCTCCAGCAAGAGTACAACCCATTAACCTCTACCCTCTAAGCCCAGTCATCCAACCATTCTTTTTACCCATCTAGTTGTCCATCCATTCAGACCATAAAGTCCCAATTTAGATATATGGGAGATAGTGTTGAAAACCTTGCTAAGTCAAGGTGAATGGCATCCACTTCTCTTCCCCATCTAAAAATCCAGTTACTTTATCACAGAAGGTAAACCTTTGATAAATCCCTCTGACTGTTCCCAGGCACAGCTGTGTGTCCGTAAATGTGTTCCAAGAGGATTCACTCCATAATTTTTTCCATGGACTAAAGTGAGGCTGACCAGCCTGTAGTTCCTCGGATTGCCCCTTAGACTTTTTCAAAGATGAGTGCAACATTTGCCTTTTGCCTGTAGTCAGGGACCTCCTCCAATCTCCATGACCTTTCAAAGATTATAGTGAGTGACCTTGCTATAACATCAGCCAGTTCTGACAGCACCCTTGGATGTAGCACAACAGGTCCCATAGGCTTCTATGGATCATGTTTCCTCAAGCAATCCCTGATTTGACCCTTGTCCACTTCTGGTAGTTACTCCCTTCTTTGAACCATTTTACTAATCACAGAGGCCTGGTAGACCTTGCTGGTAAGATAACCTTATTGGTAAGACAACCTTGTTGGTAAGACAATCCTGTAGGTAAGATGTCCCTCTGACTTCCCATGTTCTGTACTGCTGGAATCTTCTCACGGCTCTGAAATCCTTTGAACTGTTGTGAGAATTAATACAAAAATAATGCAGTGATGAACCCAAGAAAAAAACATTCATAAAAGGCAAAGAAGTTTTCTTACAGATATTTATTCTTATTCTTAGGTTATTAAACAACTGAAGATTACTCAAAGTTGCAAAAGAGTGTCTTTTAAAACAGCAAAGAAGCAGTCACTTGCCAGTGAAGCAAAGACAGCTATAGAGGGTCCAAAAATTTAGGTAGAGAAATAACTACTAGCTGTGCTTCTTTGAACTGAACAATTCCATCTGTTTGGCTCTGGGCACAAGCCGGACACATAATCTGATCTCAGGGTCTTGGAGAACACCATGAAGAAGCTAGTGTTGAGTACTTTTAAACAATGACAATAAATTTTATCAAGATTCCAGCTCAGGTTGTATTGTGCTCAGGAAAATCATTACTTGTGCAAAAAAA
This sequence comes from Apteryx rowi, assembly GCF_003343035.1. Classification (NCBI taxonomy): domain Eukaryota; kingdom Metazoa; phylum Chordata; class Aves; order Apterygiformes; family Apterygidae; genus Apteryx; species Apteryx rowi. The sequence continues at coordinate 695,843 of NW_020448252.1, forward strand.
ACATACAAGGATGACAACAACTGATAACTTTATAGAACAGGGTCTTTCAACATCCTACATCATTTTTGCCTCTTTGAAGGGGAGCCAAATAATTCACGAAGGTTCCAAATAAATAACAGAGATGAAGGATGTGAAACAGGGAACAAAACAGTTTTTATCCTAGACTGGTCAGGTCACAAGGAACAAATGCCATCAGAAGGAGCTCACTACTAACATGAGGGGATTTTGTATGAAGAAAATCAATGATAATTTCAATGAATGTAAGACTTGCTGGAAAATGAAGAAGACATATTTCTTACCTAGGTATATCTGAGGCAAGCCAAAGAATTTAACTGTTGTCCAGAAAATAATGCCCAGTTGATAGTCTAGTTGGAAGAGTATGAAATGCATCAAGATCAGAGTCTTTCAAAAGGCAGGACTTTAAGGCTCATGAAATCCCAGCTTGCTTCTGGAAGGGAAAGAAACAGCAGAAAGAGTGGAATCAACAGCTGTATTTGTACTGAGAGAATGACATGGTCAAAGTTATGTACTCTTCCAGATTCCAAGGAGTGAACTATCCAAAAGATTCATCTAACTATGTTTAGGACATTGAAAGTGAGTATGGTAAAACATGACTTTCACAATACGATGAATGAGGATAAGAAGCTACAATACATTGAAGCAGCATTTAAAAACTGCTACAGCAAATGGGAATTTGAATGAATGGCWCCTGCGCTTTAGTATTTAGAAAGCAATAAGAAAACAAATTTAGCTGTAAAACATCTAAAAGGCAGGTAGTAAAGGCATAACAAAGATCTCTACACAGGAATATTGAATGGTGTAACTTCTCTGGCATTAGATTACTTAGTCCACCACAGAGAGTGAGGAGTTGGAGACTGTAGAGCCTGTTTTTAGCAGTTCAACAAGTGCCTGAACAGAAGACATGCAATCAAAAGCCAATAAAAGGAAAATGTAGCAATTCGCATGAGCCCTGGACAGAGTGGCCAGCGTTAGTCAGACTCAGTGTGCATGCAAATGCTGAGATGCCAGCAAACACTGCTGTAACTAGTTTTCTTAGCACAGAGACAAGTTTGAATGGCAAGCATAGCCTTTTTTTTGATTATTAGACAGCACGTAGGGCATGGAACAAGAAGAATCTCAACAGGTCATTGAGAACAGATTACTCTGCCTTCAGAAAAGAACAAACTATAAATAAAAATGAAAGTCAGTATCAGTTTTTTTTCCCAAAAAACTAGTTTTTGAAATGAAAATTTAATATAAATAAATAAATAAATAAATAAAATGATTTATTTTCCCTGTACAGCAGTATTCAGGTATTACTCATAGAACTTCCATATTCCTATCCGTGAGAATAATAAGCCCTTAAATTATGTTAAGTATACATAAATGATATTCTGCTTTTAGAAATAAGAGATCACATGATGTAACAATGGAAAATATAGCCCACAGCTTCCTCATTAGAATTTTGTACTTCTACCTCAATCTTTAATTAGATTTTAAAGTTGAGACCTAAAGCACCAGTTTGAGCCAAATTACAGCTGGATTTCCTGACCTTTAACTGAAGTGTCCCTTTCATCTGAAGGCTTGGTAACTTTTTAAGAAAAAGAACAATTTGCTCTGGGATAACGAGATTGTCTGCCCGGGGGCAGAATTTTCACAACAAGTGTAGATGCAAATATTACATATATAAGAATCTGCTTTTCTACTGGCAAACTGACATTTGCAAGTGCAAATTGGCTGGCAGGAAATGGAGTTATCCAGTTTACACATTCAAAAGATTAAGGTTGTTTTGAGTCCACTTAAAAAGATTAAAGTTGTTTTGGGTCCACTTAGTTGGATTTGTGTCATGGCAGCAGGAAGGCATTCTGGGGATGGTAGTTTACAGAGCATCCACAGGAAACTACACACTAGGCAGCTAAAGCTGCCATGGAAATAAATATTAAATAGCTTCTTTGTAGGTAGGAGGGAGAAGAGGTTAAAACCCTTGCAAGTTCACAAGGAGAAAAAGAATGAAAGCACTTACAGGAAGCAGGAGCTGCTGAATGTTTACTGAAGAAACCTAAAAAAGGCCAAAAAGGAGGCCAGAAAGTCCTTCTGCAAAGCAGAAAGAGCAGCAGAAGTCGGTATTAATCTAGTCTGTGGTTTATTTAAGAAATAATTTGTCATCAACCTAAAAACAGAGGAACCAGAGAGTTTGCCAAGGTCAGTTCTGTCAACCAGAATAAGTTTCTTTGAGATGTAATTAGAATTTTGTTTTCCTGAAAATCATGAGATTTCACCAATTACAATGATAGGTGGGATGTATCTACCTTAAGTTTATACAAGTAAATTAGACATCTACRTTTAAGCTACTCTCATGGCCTGTATTACATAACTATTCCAAGAAGAGAAAAATAGCTCTCTGGATGCTTCTCTTCCTTACTAATGATGATGAAAGGGGCTAAGAGTGATAAATTAGACTTTTAAGGATTATGTTTAAAATTTAGATTATCTAACTACTAAAGACCTAAGTTAGGCAGATGAATCCCACCCAGGTCTGCCTATAGAGAGCTGGGGAGAAAAAAATAAAAATAAAAAATAATTTAAAAAAAAAACAGCTGCACCAGATGCTGCAGAATTCAAGTTTATGGGCAAAATGTGAAAGCTCTGGAGCCAGACTGTGCTACACCTGAAACCATCATAAAAGCCTGCTTGAATTGGCTTCAGGCATCGTCTGATTCCTATAGTAATCTTTGAGGTCAAACCGGGAATGTCATTTCTTATTCATTGTGTCTTTTTTTTTTTTGTCTTGACAAATGAGTTATGTTTGTCTAGTGTTATACCATCTTCTTTCTTTTTAGAAGGTTACAAGATGAAATAAGCCTGATTAAACCAATTTTCTCCGAATAATGGATTTTGTCTCTCTGAAATGTGTCTCCTGATGTCTGCTAGGAACTTTGCAAGTTTTGTCCTTTTTTTTTTTTTCACCCCCTCCATTTTATTATACTGTTCAGGTCTTTTACATTAATGGAGATTAATTTAATGAGGTTATTCATGGTCACTATTCTTACGTGTAGAGGTATATCTTGATATATGTTGTAATGAAATGTAATCCTATTTCTTTCAATAAGAGTGTGCTGCTAAAGAACATGTTTCTCCTTTACCATTGTCAAAAGATTAACAATTACTCAGACTGCAAAGAACTTGCTTTTTGTCCTTGTGCCATTTCTTAACATATCTTCTTCTCACAGGCTTTAATACTTTCATTCTTATTGATTTTAAATTTTTAAATTCTAGTCTGCTTTCCCAAGTAATGTTCTGAAACACATTCATTCTGTTTTTTTTTTTTCTCCCCCCACTAGCTCTTATCTTGCTTCAGAAAGGACCTTCAATAGCCCAAAATATAAAGGTTCTATTGTCATGCTGTTTGCTCCTYCCTTTGTTGTGAGTAGTACTACAGTGGTATCCCTTCTGTATGTTTTCTAATTCTAACCTGACTTTGTTTATGTCTGACAGATGCAAGGGAAATACCTCAAGAGGATATGGCCTATCGATCAACTAAAATACCTAACTGTTTATAGTCGAGCCTTTCACAGAGGATTCTTGAGCAGCGGAGACCCAATGTAACGTGAACCTAGCATGAATTTATACCATCTCATCTGATCGAAACTTCAACTACTTTTGCATCTTCAGTCTTCAGCATAAGGAATCTTTACATACTAAACCAAAACAGTTACTACAGCATCCTTAGGGGATTACCTCAAGAGAGCGGAGGGAAGCCAGTACATGAGTAAGAGTACTCGTGTTAACCCTGAGTAGCATAGGGTCCCTCAGAGCTTGCTTCAGACTGTAACTCTCAGAGATGTTGTCCCTACGTCTGTTTCCCGACACCTCARGGCGCACAACTAGGCAAAAGATCAGCAGAACTGAATCTTCCTTCCAGGTCCTTCTGGGTGTTGCAAGTTTACAGGAATGTGAGGTCTTTGCTTCTTTCCTTTCTCCTTTGTTGACTGCATTTAGGGTGGAATAATGAAAAAGTAGCTAACTTCAAAACAGATTTTTATTGTCACTCCTTTCTTGTGTAATAATCATCTTCTTTTACTATCTCTGTGTACTTTCTAATTTTATCCTACTTCTATAATAATAACTATAATAAATACATAAAAGCTTAAAGGGAGGCCTCACCTCTGCCTAAATAATATCACATCATCTTAATTCTTCTGTTAGTCTCAGCTTTCTTTTTCGCCTGTCACTGTTAAGGTCCTGGAAGATTAGTATTTTATAAATCTGTGAAAAATCGTCTCTGCTTGTACCAAAAGAGGGGACAGTTTACAGCTAATGGTAATGGATTTTGACAACTGTATCTTTAAGTTTGCTACCCATTGCAGACATAAGGAACAAACTTCTGTGTGCCCTTCTAGTAATCAACTTTTCTGTTTGGTCTATTTTTTAATGGGTCCTTAATTATATTCTGTTTCAGGCTTGACAGTTTTTCTGTTCTTCTGGCCTCCTGACATGCCCTCCAATCTTAAATTATTGTTGTCTTTCTGATCTCATAGATAAGTAATGTTCTTTATGTCTTTTTCATTTGCTTCATTTTTTTTTTTAATTTTAATCTTCCTATTAGTGACAGTTTCATCAGTGCCTCCTAGTTCCATTTTGCTGTTCTTGTCCTTTCTCAAGTTCCAATAACTAATGTATGATTGCTGTTGCTTTCTGTATCTTTTACCTTAATTTTCTGTCAGGAATTATTTCAAATTGGAGAAGGATTCAGGAAAGACTTTTTCTGCTTTCACACCTTTGGCACCATCTCACATTTTTCATTTTTCTGGAAAGTTTCTCCAGGTCTTTCTTTAGGAAATAAATTATTTCCAGAGTTCTGAGAGGTTAGCTTGTGAAACTGTCCTTTGTTATATGTTGCCACAATGGTCGTAGGTCTGCTGTCTTGCATCTCTTTGTTGTACATCTGTATAGTGTCTTGTCCTGTTGGATATCGTCATCCTTCAGAAACTGCTACTAATAGTAATAGCAGCAAATTCCTCTAACATGTTTCTGTCCTTTCAGTGACGGATGAAGTCAGAAATTGACTATCTGCCAGTTCACAGAAGATGCTGTTCCATCTACTTGCATTTGTTTAAAGTGTATGGTTACAGGTATTTAAGTGTAACACACAGTTGCAATTTAGTCTGGAGGTCACCAAATTCTGCATAATCATCCAGGCATTAGGAGGCTTTTTTTTGTAACTGCTGCAGAAAGAAAAAGTTTTCCACCAAAGGTCATAGCAGTGCTCATATTCAAATACAGCAAAGAGCTAAAAAGAACATAATGGTAAATTTCTTTGGCAATAAACTTCCATTATTTTGTGCAAGTGGCAAAATCTGGGAGGGAGGAGAAGCTTTTCTCTCTCTTCAAATAACATTAATTTAACCTTTCCATAATGTCTCTTCAATCTGCTATCCTTCTTTCAATTGCTAATCACAGTTCCACAGCAGGTAGAAAATTATGCCGGTTTGTATCTGACATAATAAGAGCTCAGCATCTCATGTAGATATGCGTCTTATGTACAACTGGCAAAACTGAATCAGAATTGTGTTCCCAGTGCCACTGAGCTTTCAAGTGATCATGGTGAGCTGCATACTAACCTAATCTCATAAAGAACTTGAATTCAACTCTGTTCTCTTTCCCCTTTAGTATCTTTCAAGTCCTGTGAGAAAAATCAAAGGGAGCTCAAACAACCACAAGTGATCAAGACTTTTAAACTTCTGGTCTTCTATTGAATACTAGCACTTCAACATTGACAGTCCATCAAGGACCATTCCTATCCTCACCTTGTTTATCTTGCACCAATGAGATGCAACATAGGTTCTATGGACCTATGGTTCATAGGTCTGCCTTAGACAAGCTCATTAAAGCATGTGAAATGCTCATAGAGTGTGGTAATAGAGGCCATGTAAGTACACAGATAGACAGAAACACCTGCTAATTGCGTGGAAGAAGGCTGATTAGTCTAATTCTGGCAAAATACAATTTATATGCTGTCAGACTTTCTCCTTTTCTGGGGCGACCAAAAGTTGCCGAACTCCTTTGGTGCATCCCTTAGTTTTCAAAATAGCTAGACACAGTGTTATGCTTACGATATTCTTCCTGTTTCTGAGATCATGAATGATGTGCTTGACTCGATTTTTAAAGAATTAAGCCATAAAGATAACTTTTATTTCATTTGGCAGCCTTACACTGAGGTATGTGTTGATCATGATACCTTATTTACATTTGTAAAATTATGTGTATTCCATTCGTTATGTGAGGTTTGATTTTAAGAGATTTAAACAGTTTGAGGTGGAGTAGCTATTTGGAGTGTAATTAAATTATCTCACTCTGCTTCCCTGGAAACCTCAATTGGGAAAGAAATATTTCTGTGGCAAATTAAGTGTATTTTGTTGATATGTAGGAGAAAGAAGAGCAAAGATGGAAGGGAAGCATTTAGTCGTGTTTATAACGATAGGGAGAGAGTAACAGACAAAATGGAAAATTCTCCATCAAGAAGAGGGTTTTAATTTCTCAGATAATGGCTGTAATATACATAATGCTCCAGGAATGACTACTGTGGTTAAGGTAATAAGCAATAAATTAATAACACTTCAGTTCCTTCTAGCAGTTCTGTTGTACTTACCTTATTTGACTGTCATATAATAGTGATGGGATGAGTCAGAGATTATGGTGTTACATTGATGGTGAAGAGCTTCCTGTGGAAAGACTAGCATAAGAGGATCTTTGTCATAGATCAGGTCTCTTCCTTTTTTATTCTGTTAATAGTAAAATGATTATTGCAGTCATTGTAAGAGGAAAAGAGAAACTTATTCTTTTTGGAAGAGCCTTCTGATTCAGGCAACTTGGTAACACAACGTCGTTTTGAGGAGGTGAAAGAGGAATCTAAACATTTTGCCGCATTCTGAAGCTGATAACAGCTTCAGGTAAAGCATTCAGAAATCTTGATCTAATTTCCTAATTTTTGTATTCTCAAATTCTGCCCTTCTCTACTAAAATGAGAAGTCTATAATGAAGGGAAATGGCTCACTTGTTTGAAAACTTCAACTGCTGGGGGGATATCCACATAAATAGTAGTTACCAAAATGATGATGATGATGATGATGATGATGATGATGATGACTGTTGTAATAGATTTGTCATGGCAATCTAAGTTATATCTACATTGCACAGTCAATGCAAGTTGAACTTTCTTTCTAACTGCCTGCCTTGTAAATACTGCTGAAATTCTAGGCTTGGTTACAAGTATCTTATGAGGATCTGGAAACCATCTCTAGCAACCAGTTGTGGTCTACCATCTGAGACCAATGCTGGCTGTATGAATGCTTTAATACCTTTCTGTCCTAATGTAAAATCAAATAGGGCTCAATTAAGCCCCACATAACTTAACTAGTGATTTCAGTGCAGATGGTCTATGCTTATCAGTTTAATATTGAACATAGGAGTAAAACAGAGAGAAAATTTCCCCAGAGGGAGTGATTTACATTTGTCTGTTTGGCCTGGAACTGGAACAGCATGTAGAGAAGCCTCACCTTGGTCCAGACGTGAAATAAATTCCAGTGTGGATGCATGGTCAGCAGGCCAGTTCTCATGCATCTGCACGTGGAAAGCTTTCTCACACTGCTCTACTACTGTACCCAGTGAGCACCATCCATGGCAAAACTTCTGATTTCACCAGACTCACAGTTTCATTTTATTCTCAGTATCTGACCTTAGTGATAGTCCTCAAATATTTAATGTACATTAAAGAATGATCTGCAAATTGCTACCTGTCTCTGTTATGAACCAACCCAAATACCAGGAACTCAATAGTGAATGGATCAGAACTGAGTCTCCAGCAACTTAAGGTTAAAATGCGAATATTTTTGATGGCTCTAAGAATAATGATCCATGCTAGTTACATCAGATGCAGAGACATGTCTTTCTTGTAATCTAAAGATATGCAAAATAGTAACTTTTTTTTTTCATGTCTCATGATCAATAAGTGTATTTGAGCCCTGCAACAAAATCATGGCACTATCTAAAGATCCTTTTCATGACTTGAGCCCTATATTGATAATGTAGTAATTAATTAAAATGCATAATACATTTTTTGTTAGATTGTACTGTCATTGGTAGGGTAATATCAGCATTTTATTTTCAAATGCCTCTTGATTTTAAACAAATCATCCATAAAAAATTGCTCGAGGTTGAAACGTGAGCATGCTTGTAGAAGCTATGAATTAAAAAGTCAAATGTGTTACAGTAGAGGTCCTTAAATACAGCGTGTGTTAATATGATAATTGTAAGATTCAGTCAGTGAATTACCTGAAGACTGTTAATTAACTTGAAATTCTGATGTTGCCTTTGCTTCATAGCCATTATGAACTATTACATCTGTGTATTGTCATGAACAGAGAAGGTTTTTTTTTTCTTGAATTATATAACACCCATTAATGCTACAGTGTAAAAAGTGATGTATATTTTTAAATGACAAATGAACTATATATAGGCTTTCAGGGAACAAATTCAAGCCTTTATTTAAGACATCAGTAATACAATTATTTTAGCAAAGTAGAGCCAGATTTTTTTTTTTTTTTGAGTTCCACAAACAAATGGGACTGGATTTATAAAATGAGATCATGATCTACTGTCACCAGGATAAAGTTTGGAAAGAGTTTATCATCCTCCATGCTGACCTTTCTTTGTTTACTTGGACCCTCATTTGTGTGCTAGAAAGTATATTCAAATCTTCTGAGTATTTCTAGCTCTGGTGGTCAGTTTAGAAAGACAACATATATTCCCCTGTAATATATCCTTCATATAGCACAGAAGAAGCTTTCTGTCTTTGGACCACTCCCCAAGTCTTTTCAAACATCATTAAAAGCTAAGGATAACAGACACACATAAAACTGCATGTAACCATTGCTCAGGTTATGATAAAAGCCAGGCTATTTGCTTTGTTCCCCTTCAATCCTTCCAGAATGCTGCTGTGAAAGTCAGCTTTATCTCCTGAAGCTCAGGCCACAAAATTCCCCAATTAAAATTCTCTCACTGCTTATCCTCCTTTTAGTCATGTTCAAGGTCCTCGTCTTCCCAATCGAGGCTGCACTTTGGTTTCTGCTTAGTGCACTTCCCTTCTTGACTACACGCAAGATTCCCACCTAGGCGCTGCTTTCATATCCTCCTTTTACTTTATCTTTGTATCTTGTTCCTGCCTGCCTTAAGTTGGAACTGCAGCTGAAATCCTGTTCTGTGGCAGGGACACCCACGGCGTGGTGCAGAAGCCACTCTTCAGCTGTGCTCTCCACCCTTGCTTGCCCATTATTCAGACGCTAAGAGCCCCTCACTTTTGCAATGGACACACCAGGGACTTCCAGAGCTGAAAGTACGATTCACTACAGCTTAATGTAAGAAGCCAGGCTCCGTGGCTGCGAATGAGGCTTTCTCACATTCCTTGCATGGGGCATAGAAAAGGATCATAGCACAAAAAGGCCAGTGGATTATGTACAGATTAACTTGCATTGGTTACGCCATCTGAAGTGGTCCAGAGCGCTGTGTGAAACCTTGTAGGAATGAGGTTTCATGCTCTGTTTTTTTTCTGTGCAGTTTTAGCAGTAAATATTCATCATTCCCCCATCTTCCTTTTTAAAATATTGAAAATAAAAAACTTAAATTAAAATACTTTGCTTCACTGAAATATAAACTGTTGGTGATTAGGACATCCCTGGCTTACTGGAGCTGCTGATCAGGGTGTAGGTTGCATACATTCCTTATGAGCATAGTTTCAAAGAGAAACTGTGTGAATTGAAGATGAAAATGAAACTTTGTGTTTTAAATATCTATCATATGCTTGCTATCTGCTGGAATAGGAGATATAAAGAGATGAATATGAATATGTTGAAAAAAAAGCTTTCATATAGTTTGTTTTGCTGGCAAAACATTGCTGAAATCACAGGGTGCTTTTGAGTTTTCAGGTCATGATGCAGCCAGCTGGTCTACCTACATACACATTATGCATATGGCCTTAGAAGAAATATGTACAAACTGAAGATTGTATATCATCATGTTTAAATAGCAAGTTTGATCTTAAGCTGAAATTAATCTGCTCATTGCATCTGACTTAAATAGAAGGGGCAAATGCAAACTCTGCATGCTGTGAGCAAATTGAATTGATTGGTCCAAGAATATAAAGCTTTTTACTTGTTTATTGCAAAGTGTTAGGAATCTTGATAACATTCAGAGGAATTGGAGATTCTTACTCATTAGAAGAAATTTGATATAAGTGATATTGCTGAAAGCTCGTGAGATGATGTGAATGATTAAAGTGTTCAGATTATTTTTTGCAACTTCTTCAGTAAAGATTAAGAGGATAGGGGAAATGAAGGGGTGACACTATGATAAAGACACTGCTCTCTGGTAATTCCAGAATTGGATCTTTAACACATATAGATCTGTGTGTCATCTAGAAAAGCCAGGAAGATGAGTTTATGGGAGCTGTAGCTGRTAACTGAATGGGAAGGGAACCAGCCGTATTATTCCTTTGGCACCTGTGTGGAAGGAAACAAACTGGATTTCAGTCTGGGATGTGAGTCTTTATGCATGCAGTAATATACACTGTAAGTATTTCTAAAATGTTTAAATAATAATTTCATGTAAGAACTGTATCTAGCATAAGATTTATGCCAGGTTATATTTGGGTGAAGATTAATCAGTTATTAGAATAAAAGCTGTTAGTTTACATACGGGAACATGATCATAGCTTGACTTGTTATAATAGAGAAGGCAGTTTCAAGCAATAGTCTGCTCACATACACTTTGCTTTTCAGAAGGTCTAATTTCCCTGAATGGATCAAAATGCTAAGTAAAGTCATTGAAAAATAAAATCAGAAAAATGCAAGCTAAAAACATGCGTTATTTAAAAAGAATGTATTGCATAGCCAAAATAGGGAACTTTCATGGCCCAAGAAGGAGAGCAATTTTTGTGAAAAGTCAGACATCAAGAAAAGGTAGCAAATCAAAATGTAAAAAAAAAAAAAAARGGAAATCAAAGAAAAAAAAGGAAGCAGGTGTTAAATGATGTATATTAATTTTTAGCACAAAAATAATTGGGAAGCTGGAAAAAATACAGAAAAATCTGTGGGTGGCAGTCTGAATAAGGAAAGGGGCATAGTAGTAGGAAGACAGAAAATCCTAGCAATAATCTTTACTTGGTTAATATGATAAATATATATGTATAATGTTGTACACTATTGTACCTGCTGTAAATGTATATGTACATGCTGTACTTATATTGTATGTACAATATATATAATGTTGTACAATAGACATGATATACAAATACGCAGTTAATTTTTCACTTCTGGTTTTGGATAGAAACATATGAARAAGATATGAAGGCAAGGAAATAGTTTTCTTTCCGTTGATAACTCAGAAGAGGAGTAACTAACATCTACTGGAAAAAAAAAAGCAAAAAAAAAAAAAAGAGCACTTTGAAATCGTCAGGGCCTGAACAGCATGTGACCTTCAGGAGATCTATAGTTTGCCTATATTCATTCTGAATGCTTCAGAGAATACCAAGGAAATCAGAGACCTTTTATTATCCCATGTAAGCAAGCAAACAAAAAAACCAATTAACTTGATCAGGTGAATGTAGCATATTTAGTCTGGGAGTAATCTAAAGGAAAATAATGAAAAAAACTTCAATGGAATTCAATTGATAGAGGAATAAAATATATGAATATAATTATGTGCCAACACGTTTTTATGGAAAATGGGTCTTGTCAAACCTTATTTCACTCTTTGATGTGAATACAATTTTTTTTATATAAAATTAATAGCATACATTTAATAATCTTAGAGCTTTATCAGATGTTTGACAGCATGACATGACATTCTCATTTAAAAATTAATGCTATACAATATCAGTGTAGCACACAATAAATGAATTAATGAAAGAATGGATAACACTTCTCAAAAAGTAACTTTAAACAGGAAGAATCCTTAAAATTTCCCTTCCTTCCCAATGGAGTTCTGTAGGAAAAGTCGATTACCTTTTAGGATCTTTATCTATGGTAAGCAAAAAGGTTGGGATTCCTTCCCCCTAACTTTACATGCCTCTAATATCAACATACAGAGTTGTGCTAGTCAGCCTGGGCTCTCTGTTATCACAAGAGACAAATAGACTCTTTCAGGGCAGATGTTAACTACATCCTTTAAAGTTAGTGATCTCTGGACTATGTACAAGTGGAGCACTTGGCTTGTGCTCACACTGTACTTATTGACCTAACTATTATTTTGTGCATATTTAATTCATTTTTAATCAACATAAGAGCTGTGCTGCATGTTTTCATGCTAATGTTTTTATTACACAGAACTGAAGGTATATGTGTGCATGAGATCGCTGGGGTGGGATTATGGATGCTGTAGAACTGCCTAGGACACCTGCATCTATACTGCATTTTGGGGGTGGTTTCTAGACCAAGCTCCCTCCAGAATCACACCCAAGTTTTCCTTTGGAGCTAACTAACTGGTTTATTCCAGAAAGATCTTGGCAATGAATTAATATTTAAGTATTGTAGCTCACTGAAGATCCTATATATACCAGAAACTCTATGAATAGGAGTGTTATCTTGGAAAGTGCACCTTGGAAAATGATTTTGGAGGTAATATTGTGCAAGGAATTGCATATGAACTGTCAGTGCAATGCTTTGCCAAAAATATAGTAGGATCTTTAAAGATATAAGTTAGGGAGTAGCAAATGGCTTTTAGCTTCATGTACAGGGTGGAGAGATCAGTACCAGATTTCTGCATACAATTGTGAAATCATTCTTCTTATGGGGTAGCTGACAAATTAGAATGGGTACAGCAAAGAAGCCAGAAAAGACCCCCTGCCTCAAACAAACAAATGAACAAACAAGCAGAAAAAACCTTCAAGATGGAAAAAAAAAAGCGCCTTATAGTGAGAAAATTAAAGAACACTCTCTATTTGTCTTAGCAAAGACAAGATTGAAGGGTGACTTGATTACAATGTTTAAGCACCTTTTCAGGGAGAAAATACTGAATGCCAGAGCTCTTTCATGTGATTGGCAAGGGAGGAACAAGAATCACTGACTAAAAGGTGTAGCCAGAAAACTTCAGACACGATACTAGAAATAAATTTATAAAAATGAAGGACACTAACCATTGGAAAAAAATATTAAAAGTGAGAATTATATGTATGCCAGACTTCTCAGTGGGAAGTCACAGTGAAAACCTTTTCTTTTTTTTTTTCCCAGACTTTGCCTTTTTCTGAAATACTTCATATGTCCCTACTGACTGTTAGATGATAATCCAGAAGAGAACACAAAGTCCAATACATGAACACTTTAAAATATAATATATTAAAAATAAAATAAATGAATATCTATTTTTTCAAACCTATTTATACCTCTAAAATAATGCTTAGATTGACAGAATTTCTGGGTGCTGTAAGCCATAAAACTCTAAGTATTTTATTAAGAAAATAAAATAAATATTACATTTCTTAGTTGTTAGGAGGATTAACCCTGTAGTTCTTTAAAACCCCAAACCCATGGATATCACTGGAATTTGCAAATGGCATTTATGAGAGACTTCCATGCAAATGCTAAGTAGTGTCTATAGCTAGCTAATACAGCACACAATGTTTTGGAATGAGTGCCTTTAAGGCCAGGTGTCAGAGACGATCTGTAGGGAATTCTCTGTTTATGCAGATGAAGTGGGTTATGGCCTAGCCAGCGAAAATCTAGATTAAAATTTAAACTCTGAGTGGGGTGCTGGCTCAGTGCAAAAATGGATTTAGTGGTTTATATTTCTCACACAGAAAGGCAAAATAAGGAACTTCAGCTATTGTATCATTCTGCAGTTAGGATGTCGAACATGGGGACAGGGTGGGTTGATCAGTATTTCTGACAGTAGAGAAATGTAAATTGCCCATCTGAGAATGAAGCTCACAGAGTTCCACATACTTAAATTGAATGCAGTATCATAATCCCCATTTTACATGAGATGTACATTTTCTGGCCTGGTAGCAATTTTTTCCAGTAATTCTATTGAATTAATGGTGATTTCAAAAGGCAGGAAAACAGAAGATTTATAGAGGCCTTAAAAATAGGTTTTTTTGAAAAAAAGAATAATCTAAAAAAGCAGAAGAATTGTAAAATGGAATAAATTGCTTCAACAACTGCAAGTTAGCATTTCACATATTATTTGAAGCCATTCAAAAGCAGTCCCAGCATTAAGGCTGCATTGATTTATAACAATTAGCTGSATGAGGATTTGGAATAACCTTATAGCTGTAGCAATAGGAAACAAGCAAATTCCTAATTATTCTTAAGATGGAGTTTGATTATTTTATAAATTTGCATGCATGATATAGTTATCTGTGATAGCAGAAGTCTGAACTTTATGAGCCAGTTAGTTGTTTCCAATGCTATGTATTTGTCCCATAAAGTAAAATATCAGGTAGAGAGAAATAGTATTATATCCCACAGTGGCATGCTAACGTTTCATGACCCTTTGAAAGGAATTTTCAGTACTTATTTAACAGAACACCAAAGCTAGCTTTGTAGAAGAAATACTTCATAAAGATAATTTCATTGTGAATCTTTTGAAGTAAGATGTATAGACATCAGAAAATGTGTACACAGGGTAACATAACAGAGGCTCTCTCTAATTGTTCATTGAAATCAATTTGGGCATACAACTATGGGCTACAGGGCTCCAACTCTCGACTTTTTAATCACTTTCCTACAGGTATCCATTTCTCATTGGAGGTGAAGGATGAATACATAGCTATAAGTGTGAGGAGGATGGTAATGGAAATCAGTAGTGCTAGTTAAATTACATATCCAGCATTTCTTACTCCTCTAAGCTTATGCAACTGATAATGGGAGGTTAATTAGCAAAGTGTGCTTTATGATCCTATCTTTCTCACAGAACAATCTGTATCCAAAATCTTTGCCAAGCTAGGGTTGAAATTTTAACTAATTATTCCTTTGTTTGTTTTGGTCTTCTCCCTCTCTCTCACCAGAATCAGTAGTATAAAAAACACAAAAATAAATTAAAAAAAAAAAGCAACACCCTTTCTATTCAGTAGTAAGAAAGTATAGAATTCCAATCCCCAACACAATAGAGAATTAATGAAAAACTTGGTCAGAATGAGCAGAAAATAGACATTTCTTTTTCGCCACTCTTCTGCTTGGCTGATTCTGAATCACTGGCTGCAGAGTTGATCAGTCTGGAAGTATTTTCTCTTTGACAATACTCTAGAAGTAACGTAATTGATGAAAACAATAGTGCTGGTGTTCAAAATGAAAGACTGGTGAATAGGAGATTGGTAGGTGAAACAGGCTCACTGTGGATAGCTATAGCAAACTTTATTTTCTACCATCTTTTGTCCTCAGTTCAGCAATACACTTAAGGAATCATTTAAGTCCCATTGGACCTGGAGTCTTATTTTCCTGGATACGTTGTATTGCTTTAACTACTAGGACAGCTGGTGTAATTGAATTAAAATTTATAACTTAACATGTTGCAATTTATAAAAAAAAAAAAAAAAATCCAAGAATCTGGAATTCTAGATTTCATTGACTTCTCTCCACATGGCAACTTATGTCTACTTTTTAACTAGCATATGTTCCTTTGTCTGCTTAGATTGGACATTTATCATTGAARTTAAACATTGTTTTCCATTATGGTTGGGGTTTTGATTTCTCCTTTTTGTATCAGTCATCTAGCTGAGGCAATTTTTTTAAAAAAAATTGTGCATTTATAAACATGCTCACAACAGAACCTTTCATCGTTGATCATACAGCAAGATTTACCATTGTTTTTAAAAGTTTTATGGACATTGGCAAATTTTAATTCTGTTAAACTTTCAGGTTTCCTTCTTTCACTGAGTCCTACTGGCATGAAATTTGCAAGGACAAATGTCCCGCTGAAGTTAGGGGGATACTGTAGGGAGAAGAGGGCTGAAATAACAGATGGCAAAATCACCTTTCTGTACATAGGCTTTTGTAACCAAACCAGTAGTCCTTAGTCCTTGGAAAACCCCAGGGGACGTCAAGAAGACCAGCAGATTCTGACTTGATCTGTGAACCTTATTCAAAGAAATTGTATTAGCAGAAATTAGTATTTAAGTGAGTAAAAATTTGGAGCTGCATTAAAGAGAAAAAGAAACACAAGTAATTTTCACTGTTTTAAAAAGTCTGTCTTCCTTCTCTTTGTATATATTAAAAACAGGAATGCTTAAAATCACGCAAAAACAAACCAGTTGATAAAAAGTAGGTATTTTCAAGAACCAGTTATGGGCAGTTTGTGTGCAGTTTCAAACCAAAAGAAACACTTTGTAGATTTTGTTCTGTTTGTGATACAAAAGAGTACAGTCATGAGTTTAAAGGATATTTTTTTGGTTGGTTGTTTTTTGCTACTTATGGCAAGTTTATATTCTTGACAGCCATCAGTCTTCCAGAAACAAGCACTCATTGTCTCAGATGTTTTAGGACCAATGTGAAATGAGAATTGTCACAAAAAACATAAAAGCACAGTGATAATTACATTTTACATTTTACATTTACTTTCTTCTTCTTTCTTTCTTAAAACTTTCAGGCATTTTAAATTTTCAGCAAAACTTTTTTTTGGTTCACCTTGAAGCACTCTTTTTCCATCTCATTCATAAGTGTTATCTTCTGCTCTGTTCTCACTGCATAAATACATGTGTTTCAAACGTTTATCCAAAGCTCGTCTTCTGACTTATGACTATTATCATTTTTATGCTGCAACACATTTTTCCCAAACAGTAATCTTGTTCCACTTGTGGAATCAGCTATTTGACCTTCAGTAACTTTTTCTCTGTTCACTTGGGAATTGAATTATTTCCATTGTTAGAAGACAGTTACTCGTACAATTCCTTGAAAGTGATGCTAAAGTGAATTCTATTTGGTGGCATATCTGCGTTGTAGGTGAAAAAAAAAGCTTAAACTGTGAATGTTAACTGGCAGAAGATAATTGTGTGTGTGTGTGTGTGTAAATGTCTAAAATTGAACTTTTGAACTCTCAAGCGGAAGCCTGCTACTTGCTAGCTGCAGCAGGTACAGGCTGGTTGTAAATTTTGATAATAACTGAACTAAATAGAGGTGGCACATCCTGAATCCTCCAGTTAATAAACAGATGTGAGACAGACCCACCAATTAGGAGGCTGCTCATGTGTTGTGCTTTTGCACATCAACTATTCAGATTGGGAAAACTGGGGGCTTAGGATGCCAGAAAGAAGAGTTGGTGCCAAAAAGAAGGGATCCTGGAAATAAGTGTTCTTGGAGAAAACAAGGGTGCCTGGAAAGAAGAAGGCAAAAAGCCTAACTGGAGGAAAGATGCTAAAAGTGGGGAAGATCCTGGAGATGAGGGAGCTGTGTGGAGACGAAAGCCAGGGGATGCCCAGGAACTGTGGTCGGTGACTCCGAAGACTGGTAACTGCAAGCAGTGGCACAGCATGAACAGACGTGACTTTCTTCCCGACCTTCCTGGAGCAGTAGCAACCTCCCTGTGGGGAAGGAAGTCAAGACCTAGTGAATATATAATGCTGAGAGAAAGAGGCCGAGTGAGTGTGAGATACCAAAGTGGTGCAGAAGCTCTAATCTCACTGGTTCTTAAATAAACCCTGGTATCCGGGTCCACTACAGTTTGTCATTCTGTCTTGTCTACAACACCGTGAGAGTGCAATATTTCCAAAAATGATGAGCTGAACATGCCAGAAATTAGATTTTAGACATGTAATATCTGTTACTTGCTTACTCACGCAGGTAGAGGAGCAGCTCTTAAAAGAAGGAGGTAAAGAGGAATCTGTTTGTCTAACACATACATCTAACCTGTGCCAACATTTTAGGCTGCTAGGTGAGCTGCCTTTCTAAAGTGAGTACCTTCTATATCATTAAATAGAAAGAAGCAAACACCCATATATTCCTAAAATTAAGCATGTAGTTATGTAAACACACAGTCTGGATACATGTTAAACCAACTACTTTTTTCTACTGAGTATTTGTAGAACTTAGACAAGTACTGGAATACTTGTTCACTAATCACCTAAAACTGAGGAGCAGTTTTGGCTGCTGACAAATGCAGTTAAATTGGCCATATGATGTTTAAAATGAAACATAACAAAACAGATTTCCAGATCCTTAAAAGTACTCAGTGAAAAAAAGAGAAAACAATTTTTTTTCTAAATCATAGTAGAAGTTTTAGGAAAGATGCATTTGTTTTGAAAAATTCAAGCAGAAGTTATCTTCTAAAAAAATCCAGATCAGCACTGGGTCAGCAATAGTTATCCCCTTATCTGTGATCACTCACTTTCTGACAGGATATTTTTTTAATGCCTTAGTACAGTAATGCCTCAGTACAGTCACAACCATCTGTATAAACACTAGTTTCTCTTTGATAGATTCGTTAGACCCTTTTGACTAGAAGAGTGGGAGAACAATGGACATGAAAGCCAACAAGCTTCTTGCTCTACAGAAAGACATTTTTTTGTGATGGTGTTCCTATTTCTTTGTTTGTTTGTTTGGAGTTTTATGGTATTCATGTCTCCAAACCTCCTCGTAGATATGTAGAGGAATCAAGAAATCACAATTTAGTGAGAAGGGACTCATTAGTTCCAAGATGCTGCACTTCAGCCTTAATGTTGATACTGCTTCCACTGCWTTCAAGTAACATATGAAATAGTAAGTTACTGTTGCTGAAGATCATAAGAATTAGAGGATATTTTTAATCACACATGATTTTATTTTTCCCCAGTATCTGTGATCTTAATATATTTGTTTTGGGTTGAATAGCCTGATAGGAGAAAAAACAATTTATCTACATTATAGATATGATAATATAACCAGAAGAAAGTTGGAAAAATATATGCCTATATATAAAACATCATTTTAGATAGTTTCTGGCTTGGTCTATGCTTGCTTTTGACACTGAATCTCTTATCTCCCCTACATACCATGTTTTGATTAACATCAGAGGGTTAATCTTAGAGCACGTGAACTATATTCCTTGTGGATTAAACTGTAATGGAAGTTGTGCAAAGGGAGTATACCTAACCAGCCCTCCCTGCTAATGTGCATTCAGTCTGTGGGAGAGCACTAGCCTTAGTCTGAAGCAAAACCCCGCAAACCATATATCAAGTTAATGTAAGGCTCTTGCCAGCAGCTGCTTCACTTCAAATTCTGTCCTGTAGCACCCACACTATTGTAATGTAGACATAGCCTACAAAGTATGTTAGCAGCGATCTTGCTTTTATTGTTTTGTATTCATTCTTCTCTCTCCCTCCACCAAGTTTGCAGTATTTACTTTTGATCTATKCTGTATACAGGAGATGGTTTCTGCCAGTAACACAGAATTGATTAAAAAAAAAAAAGGATTATTACTATTTATTGGCTCTCCCACAGAATCTAGAGAGGCAGTTGTGATCAGAAATCCCATTTACAAGGCAATTTGACCAATATACCTGGGTCCTGGGCAAGGCTTATACTTTGGATAGTGCCAAAACCAGAGCATAAAAACTAGGTAGATAAAACAAAGGCTGGAGAATAAAAACCAACCAACCAACCAACCAACCAACCAATAAAATATTACAAAATTTTACTATGCTTTTCATTTTGCAGAGAGGACATAGGGACTGAGGCATAGGGAGTCTAAGTGCAGTAAGCAGAAGAACACAGATTATTTGCAGGAAAAAAAAAATCCTGAATTATATTTTTTAGTATGTGCCTTAGCAACAGGATCCTTTTTCCTCTGCAGGAAAGATGATGATTGTTCTGTCAGTATAGATCTCTGTTGGGTTAATAAGCTCTCTTAAAAACTCAGATTTGTTTGTATCTTTGCACGATCACAGTGACAGTGACAGTACTATGTCATTATATCAAAGAGACAAAATAATACGGTTACATTTTGTTTTTTAAGTTCCATTTCTTTAGTTCCAAGTTGATAGCAGTAACAGATTTGGACCAGGTCTCCTGGATACTAAATACAGGAAAAATATTACACCAACAAATGTTGTGTCTACAAAAAAAGATGATTGACTAAGACGGGCTGAGAACTTGTCTATTAGGATTCCTCACTATGAATACTCTCAGTCATTAAAAAAAAAAGAAGAAGAAAAAAAGGGATATTAAGAGCTAAGAGTGCCAGATTAAATACTGCATCAAAAGCCTACAAGCAATATTGAAGGTTTTTTTTTCTTAGTTATATGAAAGGGAGAAAAATAAACTTGTGAGAGGAAATAAGCTTAAAAGCACAGCTCCCTAAGATTTTTTGTTGCTGACAAAACTTTCTCTGGCAGAAAATATCAATTAATTAAAATTTTTCAATTGAGAGTTCTGGTGACAGTARGGAAGAAACAGCGCTCAGGAATTCTTATTGAAATGAGAGAAAGAGAAAACAAGAACAGCCCCAAAATACTGTCTGTCCCAAAGATCTACTTTTGTCAGGGGATGTATTTTAATCCCTGCTCCAGTTAAAATATAATATATATTTATACAGAGTAAAATAGGGAAGATTCAAAGACATTTCTCCATTCTATCCATCTCACTAGGAGCCTTCTGCTCAGGATACTAATCTGACATGGGAGAAGTGCGGGATGCAGGTGAGAATCTGAGTCTTTCCTGTCTCAGAGGAAAACTTTGTCAGTTTTGATCTGTGCAGGGGACCTTCTGGGTCCTTTAAGAATTTTAGAAAAAGAACTGAGTTTTCCTACGTACATTCAAGTCAGCTGCAAAAATCTGTTGCTATTTTACTTGTTAAGTAGGCACCTTATTCTATGAGTGGCTGACTGAATGATAGGGGATCACTCACAAATGCTACCAATATAAGAAAAGCAGAAATTCATCAAAGAATATTAGTTTATTATTAGAATATTAGAAATATTTCTTACTTTCAGTATTTTTAAGACTCTGCTAATCTCTTCCTCTCATTTTTTTCCATGTACTCAAAGTTTGGAGCCCTAAATTGTAATTTAGTCCCAAACTCTGAAAGAGCAGCTGAGAATGAATAAAGGAGTCCATTTCTTGCTACTGAGACTGGCAAGGGCATATTTGAAAAAAGCAAACAGGAGAAAAACAAGCATCAGACCTGCAACAATTTTGACAGCATACTACAACTCTGATAGGCAGCCTGTGCAGAGGGGAGAGTACAAAGACAGCTACAAATGGCAAGGTGCACATTTATGAATACCAATACAATTCCCCCTCTGCTCTTTAAGGTGCTGTTTTTCATATAACACTTTTAGAAGCAGCTTTATAATTGCTTTCACTTTAAATACCTAAATTAAATATACATACATAAAGTAAGGAACATTTGTCTTGCACCTTTTTCAGGAGCATGACACTTTCTAAAGTAGCATTGCTGATTTATAAGCAATATGACTGATTTTAAGTCATATCTGTGATTTATTAGTCAGGACTTTATACACTCTGGGTATTAAGATCTATTTTATAAAACCTAGTTTATTTGTTAAGAAGAATGATTTACTGGGCAGATTTATTAATCAAAGCTTGGAAATTTAAACCAAAGCTTAGTTTAAAGTCTTATATTTATAAATTAGATGCTTAAATCAAATTCCAATTTATATATAATGGAATTGGTTCTAGAGCTGTGCAAATAATAATATATCCAGTACTGCTACTTCCTGAAGATAGCAATGATCCTGCTTTCACAATTAATTTGATTATTATTCACATTGGTGGAATCTTTAATTGATGGCTAACAATCTTTAATTGATGGCTAACTGAAACAAATACTGACTTTCAAAGAGGAAATGAATAACCTTAACTAGAATATTATAAAACTCAGATTCTGAACTCTGTTTTTTCAGAGTTGTCAAATTGCTGAGTTCTTGTCCCAATGGAAGTGTTACTACCACTCAAGCAAGAGGCGCAGCTTTCATCTGCTGTTGTTTCTTCCCATCATATTATGAAAGAAAATATGGAGATAATATTAAATTCCCCATTCCCAAATAGTCCAATAATTATTCACCTTTTTCACAAAATTAGATATGTTCATATTTCTGTCACGTCCAGAAGCGCCAGGACTCTAAAAGTAAAGTTGTACAAAGGGCTCAGAAAGTGAAAGCATTCAGCAGTGACCAAGTTGATGTATATTTGAACATTTTACCTTTTAGTCAAATTCACCTATCTGAAACAAATTATTAAAATTCACTAGAAATACTTTTCTGCCTCATTATGCATAGCCATGGCTTGAAGCGTAAGATTTAGATAAACTGAAAGCAATATGGCTGAAAGGTACATTTTCTAATCAACTTCCTGAATAATCTTTGACTCCAGACACAGCAATATGTGTAATCAATATATGAAGCCTACCATACCAATTTGTCCAATACACTGAAAGTTGGTCTTTTAATTCTTTAGCAGTGTCTTGCAATGTTATCCTTGACCTGCTGCCTCTCGTAAGCTCCCTTATTGTGATAGTATGTTGCTTTCAAGTAAAAAATTATGTTTGACGGAGGAAGCCTTGAGATGTTTCTGTGAGCTTGTTCCACACATTCTGCATGCACAGTTCCTTCCTGAACTTGTAGTCACACAGTTTCATAAAACCTTTTTGGCCTACTAATACCTAGGGGACTAAATAGAAAAACTGCAATCAGTTTGAAGGCTGCGTGTCACACATCAAAATCAGAGATAAAAACTTCTTAAAATAATGGGAATCAGACCGCTCTTCATTCTGCTTTGTAGTCAGAGTTGATGCACGGAAGGATAAAAAGCCTTCTGTTGTGATGCTTTCCTCAGATGCTTTGTACCTTGTGCCAAACAGAAAAACACAAGTAGGTTATGTCCTAGGGATTTTTTGACTGGGGACGCTTGAATGGCATAGCAGAATCCTTCTCAGCCCACCCTCTCTCAAGACACTCTTCAGTGGAGTGTGCTTTCCTTTTGTGTTTGTCCAGATTCTTTTTACTTTCTCTGCAGAAATCCCTACACATCTGTTCAACAACCCCATCTCCTGCTGAGGGAAAGGTAGTGATGGATTGCAGAATCCTGTTCCACATTCTGTTAATCTTGGCATTACCTTCCTTTTTGCATTCAAAGTATAGTAACCACAAGTTGCTTTTGTTCCACCATTTCACCCTCTTATAGTGTAAAACAGAATTGGACTACTTTAGTTTGATTTCACTGAGCATTAAGGCCCTTGAATCACCCTCTATGGATATCAGATGTCACAGCAAAATGCACCCTAAGTTGCAGGTGATACTGAGGCACAGTGGTGAACATACCTTCTTCAGTGCTTCAGAATTTAGGTGGTAGGAGTGCATACTTGAGTGCTAGGGCAGAATTYAGTGACACCACACTTCCTTCAGTGCACTTCAGGACACTTCCTTCTGATGACTGTAAAGTAAAAATTGCTTTCAAACGAAGAATTTGCAATGTATTTGGGACAGCACACAGGACAGYTCAAGTTATTCGAGGATTTCCACTGGAAGTGAATAAAAAGTTATTATAAAAGAACTGGCCTGAATCACAGGCTTCTGCCTAACCCCACTGGAAACTCTAGTATGAAGTGAAATCTTATACTGCTCCAGCTTTCAGAAGYCTCCAAATAACCCCTTTTGGCAAAAGAGCTGTTTTTTATTTAAATGTTTCCTACAACTGGTGATATTTGAAGATGTGGTGGTGACCTCCTGAGTCACTCTGAAAAGGTAGAATATTAAATCTGACCAAGCACAATTCTGAAACTATTAGCAGCCTGACAGTCCTCCCACAACAATAAGATTTCTACTGGCATTCTGGAGATAGAGAAAGGAGGATCGGGTTAGAGATCGTTTAAGCAAACCTGACAACCACAAATCCATGGACCCTGATGGGATGCACCCACGAGTGCTGAGGGAGCTGGCGGACATTATTGCTAAGCCACTCTCCATCATCTTTGAAAGGTCATGGAGAACAGGAGAGGTGCCTGAGGACTGGAAGAAAGCCAATGTCACCCCAGTCTTCAAAAAGGGCAAGAAGGAGGACCCAGGCAACTACAGGCCAGTCAGC
>NW_020448252.1:720846-773657 GCF_003343035.1 Apteryx rowi
AGAGAGCTGGGCCTGTTTAGCTTGGAGAAGAGAAGGCTGAGAGGGGATCTTATCAACGTGTACAAGTATCTGAAGGGAGGGTGTCGAGAGGATGGGACCAGACTCTTTTCAGTGGTGCCCAGTGACAGGAYGCGAGGCAACGGGCACAAACTGAARCACAGACAGTTCCATCTGAACATGAGGAAATACTTTTTCACTGTGAGGGTGACAGAGCACTGGAAGAGGTTTCCCAGAGAGRTTGTGGAGTCTCCTTCTCTGGAGATATTCAAAACCCGCCTGGATTCAATCCTGTACAATGTGCTGTAGGTGACCGTGCTTGAGCAGGGGGTTTGGACTAGATGATCTCCAGAGGTCCCTTCCAACCTCAGCGATTCTGTGATTCTGTGAAAGGAATTGAAGAAAGAAGAGGGAATGTGCATTAATGGAAGAAAAAGCAGTATAGCAAGGAAGAACAGAATATGCTTTTTTCCCCCATGTTCATACATGGGATGACATGTTCATATGAGTAGAGGGAGAATTATTCAGTGGCTACCTCAGGGGACACAAGGTCAAAGCAGTAAGTGTCGTGTTGCAATGAACACAGCAGACAGAGAGGACAAAGGAAAAGAAGAAAACTACATCACCTCTTCAAGTTGGACAAATATTGCAGCTTACCCATGAGATTGTACCTTATCCGTACTTACCTCTAGAAGTGTACCAATCACTAAGGTTTATTGGTTAATTACTGGGATTAGTTTAAGTGGAGACAGCACACTCAAAGCATAAGACTCCTTTTTGTAGTCGAACAAGGGCTATCAGAGTCGGCTATACTGTTCACTTAGGAGTGTACATTTTGTATTCTTTTGGGGCCATAACAGAATAGGGATGGCAGAAGAAGGGACTTTGTGGGGGATCTGGTATCAAAAGGAGATCCTCTGAATTTGTAATGGAGGAAGAATAGCAGCTGTTCTCCTCCCTTAATGTATTGCCCCCGTGCATTGACATACCATCTCATTTCTTATTGTAGCACCAAAGCGCCAAGGGGTCATTCTTGTTATGGCTCAGGTTCCAGATATACTTAAAAATAGTACTACAAAAGACAGCAAGGTTGTGGTACAGACATTTTTTCTTTTTGCTCCGAAACCTGTAACTTTGTCATTGCTTTAGCTGAAAGAGCAATGAGTTTGAGTTACTAGTTGCYGTGTCATCACTATAAGCTTCCTGTATACTTTAGTGACATACATTTCAATCTGAGATGCAGAGAGAGCCTTTATTGGATTTATCATGAAGGGAAAAAGACAAGACAAAATAAATATTAAAACCAACCCATAAAAGAGACAAATAGTGAGTGTGATGTAAATACCTGGCAAGGATAATAAGATAAATCCCAGAGGAGAAAAATATAAGGAAACAAAAATGAAGGGAAATTCTGGTAGAAGTGCATATTACAGAAGAGAAATATTGAGAGAATAAGGTAAATATTGGGGAGAAGAAGGCAAAATACCAAAGAAAGTAGTGAGGGAATAGGAAAATAATAAAGTATAGCTACACCAACTGGTTATAATAAAACAATCCACTAAAGTAAGACAAATATTACTCTAATAGAAAGGGAGAACTATGACAACTGCTGGGAATAAAGGAAAGACTTGAAATAAGACATATATATTGCAAATGTAGTTGTCAGAATACTACATGAGGCTTAATGGAGGCAGAGTGAGAACAAAAGCAGAGACATATTTTGAATAAGATACATGAAGCTGTGAGAGGCTTGACTGATAGACATTTGATTATACAAGAGAGAGACTATCCAAACTTTAGACCAAAATAAATGTTTTGGAAGCAAGTTGAGCTTTCCCTAAGTTAGCTCAATGTTTTTCGCACTGTGATTCACTCTGTACTTATGAGAAAAGGATTTGCTTATTTGTAAGATTAGGAAGGAAATAAAAAGAAGAAAGCGTGTGTGATCCAAAGGGTTTCATTGAAATACTGCTCTCTATGCTGAGTATGACTCCCACACAGGACTCATAAATACTTACCCTGTTGTTGCAGTGGGTTATTTACACTATGCTGGTGTCCAACGGGAACCATAAGGTCAGAGCTCTCATTGCTCCACAGGCTATTTACAATCTTCTGAATATGTGGGTGGTGAGAGAGGGTCCCAAATGCAGCAGAAGACTGGCTGGGAGTTCAACCTAGCTATTAAGGAGCTTAGTAAACAAGGAAAAGAGTATAACAGCAGTAAGAATGCACATTATATAAGTTAGCAGTTGTACATTTTAATGATGGCAAGATTCCTGAAATCCATGCTCTGTTTTCATCTGTTTTAGGGAACTGTTAAATCCCTTGATGTTTCTAGGAATCTAACAAAAGGAAATGGCCACAGATGATCACACGCAATCACAGCAGTTGTGCAGAGCTCTTGAAGCTCACGCAGCTGAGCCGTATCCTTTACGCTGGGGAAGAAAAGACAAGACTAAGATATTTTCTGGAGTCAAGTGGCTTGCCCAAAATATATGCAGTCTTTCTCCTAACAAGGATTAATCTTTGTCCAAACCTTCCAGGAGAAAGTCAGTTTTGAAGTGACAAAAGGGAAGGACATAATCCTTCAAAACATCACAGCTAGCAGGACTGTTTTTCACAATTGGAGGTTTCTGGTGACAGAAGAAAATAAGGAAAAGATCAAAGCATGAGTTAATGCTTCCTTTCCTTTCTCCCTTATGAGCTACCAAGTACAATTGTACAGCATGTTGTCTGCCAATTGTGCTTGCAACCAATAAATTCAATTAAATTTTCTGATTCACTAATTTTTTTGTGTCTTATTTGTCTTAATCTGATGGATTATGGATTTAAACTTGTTTTATGCTGTCAGAACCATAACTGAGTGGAATTTAAAGCTACATAGGTGCTGGGGAGGGAGCTGGCTCTGGGAAAACTCCTAAGAGATCTCAAAGCTGCTTTGGTTTTGTCCAGGGATATTTTCATGACCTGAGTGCTTCCCAGTTTCAATATGCTTTTCATTTAAAAGAGCTTAAAAACACACCCAAAAACCTGTTTCCCTCTCTGAATATATGTCGCTTCATATCATTACTGCTCCGCCAGCTGAGACTCAGCCCTCAGGCCAAAAGCTGCCRAAGCTGTGCTTCAGTGTTGGTCCCTGCCCCCCTCATCGCGTTCAGGAAGAGCAGATCCAAGCCAGCGTTGAATCAGGGTGAGTCAGGAGCCTCAGATGACATCGAGTGAGCCAGAAAGTTGGTATTATTCTTTTTATTTACATGCCCGTGTCATTGTATGCAACTTGCCCTCAGTCCTCTTCTGCATGAAAACAGTATTAAGCTAAGAAAAAGCCCCTTTCTCGCTTTTTGTGTTTTCCTATGTCAAGATATTTCAAAGCCTAGCAGTCAAGKTATTCATCTAAAATGCAAAATCAGTTACATTCAAGTATCTGTTCTGTCTCATTCGGAGTAAGGGCTTAACACTGGATCTCATTCATTAAGATAGTGACTATTGGGTAATCTTCATTCCCCATCCAGCTTCCTGTGAGATGTGTACCTCTCACAGATACTCAGGAGGACCTGACTGATACTTTCTCTTCCTTAGCTTGAGTAATCTCATCTCCAAAAAACAAATTCAACTATATTAGTTGTATTAGTATTTCAAGAATTTATATATAGATATAGATGATATATAGATATAGATATAGATATAACCCAAATCCTGTGCCCTTGGAATTCATAAAACCAAATTTTATTTATGCAAAGTACAAGTGCATATCTTAGTGAGTGACTTGGGGTTCCCTTAATAACTGATGGAGACAAATAAATATTTCTAGGATATAATTTCTCTTTCTTTTAACACCTATGTTACTGTAAGGCTGTAAAGGGAATCTATGTTGACAAGTTCAGATTTAGACAGGCATTAGTTTAGGTGCTTCCTATACCTTCTATCCAAACTAAACCAACTCTGTTTGCTTCTTCTCCTGTGTCTGCAGTCATGAATGTGCACTCAGTGTGACACCTTTTTGCACTCTGGCAAAATGAGGCTATGAATAACTCCAGCTTTTCTCTCTCTCCTTTTAGTGAATCTTGGGTATACACCACTATTTTGTCTATCAATGCCCTTAATCCAGCAGATGCAATCAAACGCACGACTTGGCATCTCTGTCAAATTATCCTGCATTTTGACTACCCAAATGCAGGTGAGGTCTAAGTCTTGTCAAGGAAACCTAATAGGTAGTTTAGTAAGGTATCGTATAATCACTCAGTTTTCATTGTTAACGGGATATCACATAGTCAGATATTATTCCCAATGATAATTTATGCTCTGCTGTGGGTTTTTCATTCAGGGGTAAATGTCTTTTGAAATAAGAAAGTGAAATCATGAAACCAAGTGGTGTGATCCTGAGGCAAGATAGCATATTTCTTAAACAAACAAACAAACAAACAAACAAACAAAATAAACCCTAAATTTCAAATTCATCTATGTACAAGCAAAACAAACAAACAAAAACAAACAAACAAACAAAACCCCCAAACCCAAGAACCCTGATGATAAAGTAAGCAAATCACCAGATCACCAGTTCAGCCTGAATGATAGCCTAGGAAAGCAGACATTCAAGCAGGAAAGGGAAGAAAATGTTGACAAAGATTTGAAGTCAGGCAACCAAAAAAGAAAGAAAGAAGGTAAAAAAAAAAAAAAGCATATAGATGGGAAACTTAGCAGCAAAATTGCTAGACTAGACAAATGACAGATGGGAAAGGCAGGTGATATTCTGATACAACAGGAAAACCAGAGCAACTGGAATAGAAGACAATAGAGAAACAAAATAATTCAGTGGTCTCCAAGCAGGGAAAGAATGGGATAAAAAAGGAAAGATAGTAGTTTATTAGAAAGAATAATAAGAATAAAATAAGGCAGGAAGCAGATAGAAAAGTAGAAGAAGAAACACATTAGCTGTGTAACTGCACAGGAAGTGAATGATGACCATATGAACTAAATGAGCATCCCTGTCAGGAGTTTTCTATATCCATCTTCCATTCTATCAATAACTGAAGTTCTGCTGCATTTTATAAACCAGAAGTATTGATGACACGTTGAGATATCTAGGCGACTTTCACTTCTTATGGACTTYCTTAGTTAAATATTTTATGTTGGATATATTACGGTAGAACTGAAATTGGGTCTTGTCATGAAATAAAATATATTCTAACCTGTGTTCCCACTGGAAGATACACCAGTTGATGACTRAATTCATAAATCTTCTGTCCAAAGAAGAAAAGAGTGACTTTTGTTTAACTCAAAGCCACAGGAAGTTCCCTGCCCTACCCCCTCTGTTCCTCTCTGCCCCCCTTTTATTTAGTCTTGCATGATCACTACTTATTAGGGACAAAAGAAACCTTTCAGTTTCTGATATCTTTCATTTCTCAGTCTGAATGAGTAGTGCTCTGTATGTGTTTGTGTGTATGTGTTTGGAAAAGATATAGAGAGACTCACCTCTTCCCTTGGGTTTCACCCCATCTTTCTCTTCCAGSAGCTATCCTTAGGTACCATAAGTGTACCATGAGACTCTGTCCCTCCTTCTTCAATGCACTTTAGCCATTCTCACAGTTTTAACTACTATCTTTACTGAAGACTTGCAAAACTGTGTTGCAGCTGCTGTTTTGTCTCATCATCCCAATCTGTCTTTCAGCCTTTCTGACATCTATTTCTGCATGACATCTCACCTGCAAGTTAGACTTAATGCTTACAACAAAGCTGAACTGTTTGCTTTTGCTGTTTGCTTGAACTGTTTGCTCCTTCCTCACTCATTCCCCATCAGGGTTGACGACCCCTCTGTATCTCTGCCRCTGTCTGAGATTGTCACTCTGTCTCATAACCTGAGATTCATCTGCAGCTTTTTCGTCTTACACAGCTCACATATTGTAGCACTTTCCAAATCTTTCTGCTTTTCTTGCATAACATTTCTGGTGCCTGACCTTATCTTTTGTTCTCATTCCTTGGGCCTTCATCATCTCTCATTTTAACTACTGCAACTTCTTCTGTTCTGCCATCCTTAACATCCTCATGGCTTCAGCCTGACTACGACATAGCTGCTAGGATTGTTTTTCTTGTCCATCAGACAGTCCATTGTCACTTTTCCAGCCTTTTCATCATTGTAGTGGTTCACTGTGTTTCACAGTAATAATTCTTCTCCTTAACTTCTCATCCTTAATTTCTTTCATAACTCTGACCCTCTTTTTATTTTTCCTTTCTTTTCTTTCCTCTTCATTTGTACTGCTGGCCTTGTACAAACACTTTTCTAACTCTTTAGATATTCCCCTGATTTTGCTTACATTGTTTTTAAGACATGTAACAACTTTCCGAAAGTTGTCTACAGTCATTCCATACTTTTTCTTGTTTCATATCCCTTTTCCATGACCATTTTTTGTTCTGATGCCCACAGCATGCCCAAGAAAAAMTGGGGCTTGGCTGAACAGTTGTTCGGGATAGTTGATTTTAGAGTAAAGCAGTGTTAGGTTGATCTGAGACCACTAAGATGTGACCAGACCTTAGTGTTAACCTTCTCTTTTCCTTATAGTGATTATC
This sequence comes from Apteryx rowi, assembly GCF_003343035.1. NCBI lineage: Eukaryota > Metazoa > Chordata > Aves > Apterygiformes > Apterygidae > Apteryx > Apteryx rowi. Next base: position 727,408 of record NW_020448252.1, read on the forward strand.
ATAATAGAAATTATTTGTTCCGTCTTGCCATAAATAAATAATCTGGGCCAGGCATCCTTACCATCTATTATTTTATGTGTCTACAGGGCCTGGCAAAATGGGATCTCAAATTAATTTGGACTCTATTAGTATTGCCATGCTACTGTGGATTTACCAAAATATGCTTTGGGATTTTTTTTACCTCGTGAAAAAAGGGTAAACGGATACAGAGAAGCAAAGAAAAAAGGTAGAAAAATGCGTAATTCCTTGTTAGAATTAGTATAAACACTAATTCTATACTTCAGTGTCAAACCTCCTCTTTTATCTGGTAGGAGTTCAAGTGACTTTAAAGCAAAGTTTGAAGGCCTCTAGGAAAAGTTGTCTTTGAAAATACAGCACCAAAGTCATTGACATGTCTTTACAGGAGAGATGCTATTAGTGTGAACAATACGAATTATATTTCATCACATATATATGTTCCGTATATAAACCCATTTAAAGACAAAATGTTAATATAATATCATTGTGAGACCTGCAGAAATGCTTTAAGTAAAAGCTTAGGAAAACATGAACCACCCGTGACTTTTTCTGTGTGTAACTGTATACGTGTTATATTTCTGGTGCTTCTGAATGAAGATCCTAATTCTTCTTTTTGTTTGGAAACTTGAGAGTATACAGCATCCATTACATAACTAATACTAGCTCTCTGGTGACGGCAATGGATATACTAATGGAATGAGGACTTGACCTACAATCAATCAGCCTTATTGGCAAATTGCTTTAAAATAATGATTGTATGTATATTCATTATGAAATAGTTACAGAAAATGAACTATGAAGAATGCTATTAATATTTAGAAGATCAGCATTTATTTGCAGTAGTTCTTTACTTTGTAGCTATGGAAATTCTCTCAATGATTTTCTGAGAGTGCTTGAAATGACTGGACAGAAATAGGCTGCAGAAACAGAGCAGCATGTAGTGTTTTCTGCTGTAAGAAAATGCTTGGTAGTGGTTAATAGCCAGTCCCAAACTAGGAAACAAGATCCCAAAAGATACTGAAGAGAATTCTATCCTTACTATGTTCAGACCATGCTGTAAATCAGACATTCTTCCTACAAGTTTCTGTCATGAGACATAAGGAAAAATATTAAAATAATGTTATACGAACAAGAGTCTATCAAACCACCTAGAGAAAGACAAAGAACAAAATTCCAGCAGGCAATCTTGTGGCACAATGTTAATCTAACAGGTGTGAATGGTCATGAATTCTGGTACAATACCAGTAGTACAACTGAGTGCTAATAAATATGCTTTTGTAACTAAAAGACTAGGTTGGCTGTGACTACTAACAGACACTATCAGAAAAAGTTCTCCTGTGTTTTGAGGGACTACACTCCATAGATGATGTTATAACGCATATTCAAATATCAATAATGTTTAATATGTTCAATAAGAAAATGATTAAGCTTAATTAAAACTGCACTATTCTGAAAAATAAACACCTTGATGAACTTTATTGCCTCCTTTCATTACTGATAGAAATTGTAATGGTCCAGCTTCCCATTGTGTCACTGGTTCTTAAAGACAAAGCAGTCCAGAACAATTTGATAAGCCAAAACCAACAATTAAAATAGAGAAGTCAGATAGTAGGACTCCATTTTATATTCTTGGCTCTACCAAATTGATGAGTAAATCATTAGCCATTCTTTGTCTCAAGTTCTTTACCCCCAACCCCCTGCCACCACCACCTTCTCTTCTCTTCTCTTTACTTCAGTAGAACAAGCTTTATAGAAACTTGTAGTGTCATATGTGGGTTGAGAAGCTTAATTAATATAATTTTATATTTCTCTATTAAAGATGGTGTAGAAATGTAAATTACCATTAAATGTTACATCACACTTAAAGGACAGTCACTTATTTCTTCCAAGTGTATACTGATGTTTTATGTTACACATGAGTGCTTAAAATGACTTTGCCTATTGTTGCTGCTCAGCTCTTGGAACTGATTAAACAGAATCTATTAAAATAGAAGTTGAAACACTTTATCAGACCCAGACAGCACCTACAAAGCAAATTAAATGGACTCACCTGTGCCCCAGTAGTAATAAAGAGCAAAGCAGCCACTACAGCTGTTTCCAGAATAATAAAAATGGTAAACTTATATCCTTCAGGATATTTCTCATTTGGAACTGTATACCCTCGTATAAATACACTTGCAAATAAACATGCACCAAATTCACTGAAATATCTGTCCCTCTTTTCCTCTGGCCTGTGTTAGAGAAGGTAAATATGTCACATACCATCTTACTCCTTCCTTCTGCAGATACCACAGCTTGAAGCAAAGCAGTATAAAAAAAATTACTCCTTGCTGTGCAAAAAGGCACTAGTACTGAATGTTCTCAGCTCTAAATATGCTAAAGTAGTTATTCTCACAAAAAAAGAAATCAGAGACTCAGATAACTTCAGAAATGACCATATAGTATTTGGAATTTTGAGGTCGAGTGGAAGAAATGCTGCCTGTTAGAGACAAAAGTATCTAGTATAACGGGACARTAGTCTCCCTGAGAGCTGAGCTATGTGTGAAGTCTGAAGTCTTTAACTAAGATGCCTACAGTATGTCTATGTCTGTGATATTTTCTCTAGGTTCCCTTTATAGTAAAAGACACTTTTAGAAAATGATTTTTGTGACCTATTTGACATCCTAAGAACTATCTATTCCTCTTCATCGAATACAAGAAATCTGAAAACACTAGCTCAGTTGACATCTATATTCGGTCAGATAGATCCCATCCTACTATTCATTCCGAAATCTCAGCTTTTCTCCTAACATCTCCTCATAATCACTAAGTTAAGGTCATTATGGTGAAAAAGTGGTAATGTTAAATTTTCCCCTGTCTTCTGCTTCCTCCTTTCTCAGTTTCTGAGGGTAGCCCTACTGTTGTTCCAGCTATCACATCTACAAATCTATATGAAGCTTTGTAACAAATTGTATCTTTTGGACAGCTGAATCATACACTTATTGTCTTATTGCAAGGAATATTTTTCTTGTTTGATTCATTTAGTAGTACTTCTGCCTCCCATAGTGGAAGTGTGTTCTAAAGACATCAAAGACACTAATGTGCTGAATTCCCACTGGGTAGGTGCCTTAGCTATCTGGTCATATTTACATAGGGCCAAAGTTTTCCAGAAGTAGGACACAGAAGTTGTACTTTTTATACTACAGTCCAGTATCTTCCAAGAAGAGGCCCAATACTGCCTTTAGGGCCATAAGTGTTTTACCATTGGTTATGCAGGATGGAGGACAAGGGGCTGATATCTGTGTCCCACAAACCATGAGCTGGTATAAATCCAGTAGGGAAGCTAAGCAGACTTTCACTTTCAGACTGTTACTTTCAAAAAAGGTGAGCTTCTCAAAGCTTTAATTTAATCTAAAGGGAAATAATGACTGCTCATAGCTCTCGAAAATGAAGTCACTTAGGAGTCAAGCATGTTTTAAGACACATGCAATGCAAAATACAAGTTATAGCTGTTGTCTATCTCACTTACTGACTACACATAATACCTAGTTTGAATGCAAATACATAAAAATAAAGCCATTCCCTTCAAACGAAGGTTTTGCATCAACAAAAAGCAACTTTGCTACATATTAAAAATGAAGCATAATAGAATGAAAACTAAGCTTCTCTAAGATTAGATGTACAGTGGATTAACCCCAAAAGTCTGGCAAATGTAGTTTTAGTTGCTTTTCTTTGTTATTCTAGTGAAACATCAAAAGCATTCTATTTTTAGCAGGTAGTAACCATTCTTCCAACAGACTGTCTTCATCTCTATGCCTAAGTTTTCTATTCTTTTGCTTTGTTTTTAAAACTTGATTAATAATAGTTTTTATCCACCACATGATTTTTTTCCGCCATAGTTAAGAGAAGTAGAAAAGGCAGTGGATAGACTACGGAGTGATATTTAATGCAAATGATTTAATGAATCTGAGCTGCCAGTGATTCAGGAATTTTCAGAAATCTTAAACTTTGGTAAACATCTTAGGGTTTGTTGAAGAAAATGCTACACAGGTCAAAGATGTTATTTTCATTGCCATGTTTACCTCTCACTGTTCAGTTTACCAGCTCTTTGATAGTCGTTTTATTCCTATGCTGATAGTACTAGTAAAGTGATCTTCACAATACTTCATTAAACTAGAATGTAATTTAATGCCATAAAAGGTATCATGGGCAGCACTGTGTCTTGCAAAGTATTTTTATGTAATTCATGGGCATTGCAGATCTTAAGAGTTATACAATAGTGATAAGACATTTTGTGACAGCTGAGAAATGTAAACAGAAGAATCAAACAGTTTCTAGCGACTTCTCATTGTTCTTTATTTTCAGAAATAAACTGGATTAAAGGCTTAAAGTACCAATAGAAGCTCTCATCTGATTCAGAAGAGAGATGACAATGCAGAGTCTCTTCATTTCTTGATCTTCTCTGCTAAGATATCTCTGCAAGCTCTGTTGCTGGTGAATCTAGGTTGCTCGTTTTAGTCAGACATTTTGACTGAATGTTGAGTAAAGATCTCTCTCAACCTCTGTCTCTGCCATTCACAGTATAGAAAAGGGGAGAAGGAAGCAATTATGCTATAGCTACCATATATCACACTATTCAAAATAAGCTCATTACCACCTGCTTCCCCTTTCGTAGAATAACAGAACAGTTGAGGTTGGAGGGGACCTCTGGAGATCATCTAGTCCAAGCCCTCTGCTTAAAGCAGGGTCAGCTAGGACAGGTTTCTCAGGACATTTCCCTGTTGGGTTTTGAATATCTCCAAGAATGGAGACTCCACAAACTCTTTGGGCAACTTGTTCGTGCTCGACCRCCCTGACAGTAGAAAAGCGTTTTCCTGTGTTTAAATGGAATTTCCCGTATTTCAGTTTGTGCCCATTGCTTCTTATTCCATCACTGGGAACCATTAAAAAGAGTCTGGCTCTGTCTTCTTTACTCTCTCTTATCAGGTACTTATACACACTGAAAATAAGATCCCCTCTGAACCTTCTCTTCTACAGATTAAACAGTCCCAGCTCTCTCAGCCTCTCCTAGTATGAGATGCTCCAGTCCCTTAATCATCTTTGTGGCCCTTCACTGGGATTGCTCCAATATGTCCATATCTTGTACTGGGGAGCCCAGCACTGAACCCAGCACTCCAGGTGTGGCCTCACCAGGGCTGAGGAAAGGATCACCTCCCTCAACCTGCTGGCAACACTGCTTAATGCAGCCCAGGATGCTGTTGGCCTTCTTTGTCACAAGGATGCATTTCTGSTTCATGTTCAACTTGTTGTCCACCAGGACTTCCAGGACCTTTTCTGCAAAGCTGCTTTACAGCTGATCAGCCTCCAGCCTGTACTGGTGTATGGGGTTGTTCCTCCCCAGGRGAGAGACTTGGCATTTGCCTTTGTTGAACTCCAAGAAACGCCTGTCTGCCCATTTCTTCAGTCTTGTCAAGATCCCTTTTAAATGGCAGCACAATCATCTGGTGCGTCAACCACTCCTCCCAGTTTTGCATCATCAGCAAACTTGCTGAGGGTGCACTCTGGTCATCCAGGTCATAAATGATGATATTAAACAGTATTGGTCCCAGTATTGACCGCTGGGGAACATCACTAGTGACTGGACTCCAGCTGGACCTCATGCCRCCTATCAAAACCCTTTCCATTGCATCTAATCTTATCTTCCATTCTAACAAAGGTCTTCAGTCGTGTGTTCTTGTTTGGAGTTCAAAAGGGATGCAGCTCCTAACAGGACTCCAGCTGAACACCTAAATGTCACCATCATCAAAACAGTTATTACTAATAACATAATCACATTTAATGATGATCTTCCATTTTAAGCACATTAGTAAAAGGGTGGTAAATCATCTACAGAAACATGAATATGAGATACTTTGGGGAAAAAGGATAGGAATATCTTTCAAGTGATCCAACCTTGCCAGATTATCAGAGAGTATATATGCTCATCACAACATGTCACTGTTTTAGTGTTCTTATCAGTGATTCAGGGAAAAGATGCTTAGTTTTTATTTGCAGAGCACAGATATCACAAGAATCATGCATTAATAACTGTAAAATGATTTGACATTCATGAATTAAAAACAAGTGATTATGAAAAAATACTTGGATATAGGTGCAATCAAACAGTGCAGGATGGAGAGGCAACCCTTCCCYAGTTTAGCAGAACATTAAGCTTTGTCAAATGATTTAAATCTCTATTTACAAAATGCAGTTCTCACACTGCCTCATTTCTAACCAGTGCTATTTTATGTGCTTGTCCGATTGACTTGGGAGGACAGCAGGGCAATGTCACTGCAGAACCTTTCAGTGTTTTGGTTTGGTGGAAAACAATTGTAAGTGGCACAGTGTCAGGTGAAGACAGAGCCAAAGGGAGAGGAGTTTTCTCTGTCTTTAGAGGGGTGCTGTACTCTGAATCAGATTGGGAGCATGACTTCAATATAACAGCGATTGACACATGGAAGTGCAAGAAGGATGTGGATGCTACTGCAGGGAGAAACCTCAGAAGCCAGGTGTCAGAGTGATAAGATCAGCATCCACATCTGCATAGCTCTCTGATCTTTGCAAATTAGTAACTTAAAAATACAGCTCAAATTTGTAAGAGAAAAAGCTGTCTCCTTCCTTCTGGGTCATTCTGGTAAAAAGAGCTGTTTAAGTATACCGTTCTTCTGTTTGTTAAGCCATGTATTATTTATCAGTAATAAATTAGAAATTTTAAACTCAGCTACATTTACAGCTCTTCAGTACCAGTCACACTTAACATATATATCTCGAGAAAATGATATTTATAAAATCAGTTTTAATAATGTTGCTGCAGGAGTAAGGACAGGGTGTAACAACAGAAATGAATTAAAAATGTTCATGCATTATTAATACTGAATATCTAATGTCTATCAAGGAAGGAACTGCAATAGTTTAATAAGATACTATTCTATGGATATTGATGTGTCAATAACTCTCAAGTGATTGGTATATTCATTCATACCTCATTAAAGATTTACCGGTGTTTAATTCCAGGCAAACTCRAATATGAGACACAACTCTGAAAGAGAGGCAAACTTTTAATAATATCTCCTCGTCTGTTTATTTTTAATATAATTTATCAGTAATACTTTTGTAGCAAAGTGTTTGTCACTCAGGCTGAAATGTTGCTCATAGTTTATTAAAGTTCTATTGCTATTTCATCCCAGAGGAACGTCTGCATGATATGCATTATAAAATTCTAAAGAGTGCAAAGTATCAAAAAAGAATAACCTTATTCATTAATATGCTATTGTGTGATTTTAAAGTGTGACACTAACTTTGGGACACGGCATTTACTCACTGACAATGGGATAAATGCTTTTCATATTTTATTAAGTTTTCTGGGGAATTTCATTCTTCAGCTTTACCCTGGCACTATTGACTAAAGATCCACTTTGCCCATTTATTTTGGATACAATACCAAAGCAGTAGAGCAGTTAATGCCATGAAAGAAAATCGGATGTGCTTGTAGTGCTCTAACCTAACCGGGTGGATGACATTCAAAGGAAAATTGACAGTATGTAGGAGAAGAAAGGGTAAATGCAGGAGAGAGGAGATCTGAGTTAATTTAATTCCTGTTGGGAAAATTTGCAAAYGCTGAACTGCAGTTGAAAGACAATCAGGTACAATAAGATTCTGGTATAATCCACTAACAGATGTACCCAAAGCTTCAGTTTGGGTCATTTGTGTTAAGGTTGCAGTAGTGTGACCCAAAGCTTTTTATGTGCTGTGAAATGAAAGGCTATGTTTGGTACAGCTGTGAAATGAGTTTTGCTTACTGAAATTTGCCTTTTGTAGTTTACATCTATCATATATAACAGGTAGTTGTGTAAATATGCACATTGCGAGTATATTATGCTGACAGTCTTTTGTTGTTATATTTTATATCCACCTTTCATTCTGTTTTTAAAGACAAAAATATCTGCACCAGGTGTAAGGCAGTAGAAAATCAGACTTAGTGTTTCATTGTGTATTTCATTAAATATGCCAGATAAAGTTATTTTCTGCTCTCAGCTGCCTTATTTGAATCTATACCTACACAAAAGGGTATGTGATACATCCGTGCTAGATGCAACGGAAGAATTAATACATCCCTAGACACCTTTGTGACTGAGAAAACTTAATGTCCTTCACTGACAACAAATAATGTTTGCCCTTCAATTTCTTTTTTGTAACTTATTTTAGCTGTGAACCTTTGTAGGTTTATGCAGATTTAATGCTTCTTTGCAGCTATCATGTATTAATTTCCAAAACACTTAGCAGTTCAGTCTTCTAGCAGATCTCCATATATTCTGAAGACTCAAACCCTGCAAAAGAAAGAAAGAAAGAAAGAAAGAAAAAGAATTCTAAGCATCAAAAGTTAAGATTGAAAAAAGCAATTTTACACAGTTTAGCAGTCTATAAAAATACAAGTAAGCAGATATTGTAAATCACTAATAGAATACCAAAACTTTTTCACAACATAATGTAACTAGGCTAAAAAGTACTGCAGATATAACTCCTAGAAAATCTTTCAAAGCAGTCTCAATTAATCTTAATTTTTACTGTAACATTTATCAGAATTAACGCACGAAAGATTATATGTATGAGCTATTTATATGATAATGAAATTGTATAAAATCTGCACTATGCATGAATCAAGCATTTATATTTGCTTCCTTTCTTGCTGTGTTTATTTAGTTCTATTTGCAATCTTGTAATTTATTTTCATATGCCATATTTATGAATTAGGAAAAGCAATCTATAGAAGTTTTTATCCATAAAAGAGACTGTACCATTAAGACTTTTATGGTTCCCAGTGTAACCACAGATCAGCTGTGTCAGTTTAGGCAAGTGATAATCTACTTTGTGCTCTTTTTTTCATCTATAAAATGGAGTTTTTATTTCCCTCCCTGTCTATTGCATCAAAAAAAAATTATGAGGATAAAAAAAGTCCATAATGGTTATATGACTCTCAGATATTATGCTGCTGATGACATGAGAATAGGTAGATAAAGCACTATTTCACATATCTTATTTTTCACTTTAAAATGTTGTATGCGAGTTATTCTAAGTCAAAACTTCTCCATTTTAAGAACATTTAAACAAAATTTGACTATTTATATTTTTAATTTCTGTACAGTGGGCATATATCTATTTTTATATATGTATTTTTCTATGCTAGAAAGTCATAAGGACTTGATTTTTGTCTCATACATAAGTAGGGGCATCAACTGCACACTGTGTGTAATGAATTTTGTTGATGATGATAGTAGCATAATCTGGGGAAAACTTAGAAATTTATTTTGGCTGTCTCACCAACTCCAGGGAAAGCTGTAAAAAAGTTCTAATGAGTAAAACAGGACATGTCCAGAAAAAACTTCATATTGTGATTATTCTTTACCTGGACAGTTGGTAAATCCTGATGGTGAGAAATTAGGCAATCAGAAACAATCTTCATTAGTGCTGTTTGCTTTAATTATATTATCATTCTATTGTTTTCTTCATGAAAAGAAAACTTCAAGAAATTAAATTTTAAAATAATTTTCTTGGGTTGTGCCACTCATCAGAAAAATAGGCCCTAAAAATACATTTTTTTCCCTTTTGTTGGTGCCAACACAAAATCTGTAACCTTAGAAGCTAAAAGCAAAATAAAAGTAAGTAAATGATTCTCTCCCTCTCCCTTTCTATCTCTCCTTCCCTCTTCTTTTGTTGTCTCATTTTTTTGTAGTACACTTGTAAATTGATAGTGCAAATAAGTAATGAAGGAATTTATGAAATACAGAAGCAGACTAAGCATCAAAACTGTTTAGATTTTTACTGGCTAGTAAAGAATGGTCTCTGTAGGGTCCCAGAACTGGCACTTTTTGTTGGCTAACCAGGCAGCCTCATACTAACACCAATTTGGAGAAYATTTACAGTGGCAAAGATTGAGAGTGAGAGCTCTTATTTTCCCTTGTGTAGATTTATGCACTCTTTGCCTCAATTGTTCTCTGAACGGACAGAGTTCACTTCCTTTTTCCCTTGTGCTCCTCTCCAAATTCGCAGATGGTAGCAGCAAGGCCAGAAGCTTTTGTAGGCTATTGCTTCAGAGACAGTGGAATGAGCAAATGGAGTGGAAATGCATAAGTTCACAGTCACTGTGTTGACTTTCCTACTTATAGCCAGATGCTCCTCTGTGTTTTGCACACTTCCGCTGTAAAAGGCATTGGCGAATCAGATTGGAGGTGACTGAGGAAATTTTATCAGTATTGCCTTCAAAACTACTGCTACTTAAATGCATCTGCTCCAAGCAATTCACAAGCAAATGCAATACTTTCTTTATAATTAAAGTTATAAGGAAACTACACTGTCAAGTGTCAGTGAAATCCTYAGTTTTTATCAAAGCTTATAGCAAAGTTTTCATGGAATCAAATTGGCAAAGATAAGAAGTCAATTTCATTTTTAACAGTCATGTTTATTTAGTCTTGGAATAAACTACTAAGAGGAGTGGTGATTATTTTCAAAGTCAAGCAAATCTCTCCGAAACACACAAATAAGTCAAATGTCAGTTAACCTGGGAGGTCCCCTTTTCTTCAAGAACATGTGCATTCAGTGATACTAGATGTTTTTTCGCCTGATTTTTAATCCGAATTAGTTTATCTAACAGGATAGGCTGGTGAATTGCAGGGACTGCTCTTTTAGAAAGCAGTTTCTTTCTTTCTTTTTTTTTTTTCAGGAAATTGGCAACTTGTTTTGAATTATTACTACTATGATTTGAAAATGCTGATAATTGTGTCAGGCTAAAAAGAGAATGTTTTGCTTTCTTGTGGCAGACTGCAGTTTAGTATTCTGTTCTTCACAGTGGTAACAGAGATTTCCTCGCAGATCATATGAAATGCACCTCAGATTTTTAGACCTATCAGGAATACTAAATTGGTCCTTTGTATTTTTTGGCCTCACTGACAAAAGGTACTTACTAACAAAAAAATACATATATATTTCTAATATGAAGAAAGTTATTTATTTTGGGGTACTGACAGGTAAAGTGTCTTTACTGACTGTTGGATCCATCAGTATAAGATTTACCATTGAATTTTAAACAAGATTTTTGTTTTTATTGATATTGTGCATTATTAATTATTCGATAAAGTCTATTTTACTCTTTGTTAACAAATATAAAATTCAGAGGACAGAAGATCCTTTACTTAAGATACTTACAGCCTTAATATTTTAAACCGTATAATCCTTCTCACATAACTTTTAATAGTGGAAAAAATATTACATACACCAATAACACATAATACCTTATAGAAATATAACATGAAGGACTCAAAATATTAAGTTTGATAAGTACTTTCCTTCCCTCTGCCAACTCACACATCTTTATGTTTGACAAGACCATGTGATTTGGACAGATTTCAGGTTTATCCTAATCTAAAATCTTACAGCTGCATGAATATCTTAAACCAGGGTACAGATAAACATAATATTGTGCCTTTAGGCAGTGTCCTGCTATTCAGAAGACTGCATAACCTGAAACACCTGAATTTAAGAGTACAAATCCTTATTTAACTACAAATTCTCATTTACAGTTTTTTTTTCCTCTTCAACAGTATATATATTATTATAAAAGCAATTAGATCTTTTGAAGTGGATTGTTTTATTTCAGAGTTTTTTTGGTGATGATTTGTATTATTTGTGTGAAGCTTTGRTGTACAGAGAAAGAAGAATTTGTAAAAATGTAGAATTTCATCTTCTGTAAGAGATTATCAAAGTCATAGTCATCATTATCATGTTTCAGTCATTCTCATCCTAATGCACATATATTTACAAAAAATGCATAGCTTATTCTGTGAACTGAGCATGATAAATTGAAGGGCTCTGACTTGAAGGAATTAAAATAACTTGCTGCATTCACTTCATCATAGAGAAGACCATTTCCATACATGTGTCTTCTACGGAGATGATTTCAAAAGTGCTTTGATTTTCTCTCTTCTCTTCTAAGACACTATAGGCAGATTGTTTTTAAGTACCAGCTTTAGTCCATTAAGTTTAATGACATTATTCCAGTTTTATATCAGTGTCAGACTTCAGTCTGATTTTTTTTTTTTTTTCACCCCCTCGTATTGACTTGTTTCTTGGTCCCTGGCATGTTTAATTACTTGTCAACACTACCAGAATCTGATAATAAGAATAAAAGAAAACTCACTTCCCTCCAGATATTTCAAATTCAAGGTCTAATACCTTATAAGTTTATAAGCAATCCTCTTGAATTAAGTGGAGCTACACTTAATGTGGAAAGTTTGAGACTGCAAGCTTGGATTGTACAAACATTAAACAAGTACAAATAAAAATGACCTTATGCTACTAGTGTAACTGGACTATCTGTTTTAGCGTATTGAGTTTTGGTTAAAATGATTTCATTGCTTTATTTCATACACTAAGAAATAGTGAACAGTGTTCCTGGGAGACTGAAAATCTGAATATTTATGAATATGGGATCAATGATTAAGATAAAAGCATCTCTTTGCTGATCACAGACTGCTCTCTTCGGGTAAAATAATAAAACAAAATAATGTTGCAACATAAAAAAGTCAGAGCTTGCTGAAGGTCAGCAAATGTGCTGCAGGCATTGAATTTGATAATCACATCTGTCCACAGGGCAGAACACTTCCAAACATTATTAAAAAATGCAGCAACTGTGCAATGGGGCATATGTACAATAATATCGCAAACCTTCATTAATATTAACTAATGTTTTCATAGTTGTTTAACAGTGAAATATTAACAAACTTGGTGGTATGCTGGCACAAAAACKTAATATTCTTGGAATCTTGGGGCAAGTATTTGAGCCTTATTCTGAAAAATTACTCTACATAGGGAGTTAAAGATGCCCATGCGTAATGCTGGCTCACTCATCTTGGCACTCCTGAAGACAGAAACTTTTGCTTTCATCCTGATAACTTTGCATGCCAAGTGGGTGGGTAGGTGGGCTGTTGTATATATTTCATTTTAAAGTTTCATTTCCATACCGTTATAGTAATCACTGAAGATACAGAGCTGTACCAAAGCGGGTATCGCTTTTTACTGATGAGGAAATTCTGCCACAAAGACTTGCGTAAAATAACACACTTTTAGTATTTTAAAGAGCTGCATTCTGGACCCCACTTTATTTTGCTTTTAGGATGGTATATGAAAATCTCTGGCAGGTTCATGATTATTTTTATTGAGAGCAGTATAACTTGCTAAGCATATGGTGTCATCCTGCTTTTCTCTTCCCTTTGTTCTTTTTTCCTGCTCATTCTATACACTTCACAAGATCCCTTTGCTCTGTCCTTCAGTTTTCCCTCATTGTCATTCTTGCATTAGTTATTGAAAAAGTGTTTAAGTGTTTAAAGCCATTTAAAGTGGTGTGTATGCAAAAAACTGTCCACAGACCATTTTTCCATGTCTCCTGCCTCCTGAATGGATGGATGAACATCAGCGAGGAGCTGTGCTGCATTCTGTTGATCATTGTCTCAGTTTCTGCATGCTATTTGAAAACTTGTCCTAGACATTGAATTATTAATTCTCTCATGGAGAATTATAGTGATCGTCAGTATGGTAACCAAGTACATCTCAGATGTTAATGCATGCATTTTCACAGTATCCTTGTAAAGTATTAGGATATATTATCCCCATTTTAAAAATGGCTAGCCAGAGCAGAGAGAAAGGCCAAACGTTTCCACTAATTTTGGATGCCTACTTTTTCAGAATCTTTACTAGAGCGCAGCATGTCATGTGTTCAAGGTATGATATTTGTGGACTTGAGTTATTAATATGTGAGCTCAGCACTTTTGCAAATCATCTCCTGGTAATACGTGAACTGTGAGGCAATGTATCCTTTTGTGCTATGTAATTGCTTGATTTGGTCCTCCTGGAAGAAGAGCAGACACAGTGTTGGGGGGGGAGGAAGTGGTCACGAACAAACAGCATAATTTAAAAGCTTTCTGAATAATCATTTTCTCTCATTTTCATTCTCCCTGTTGTGTTGATGGATTTCTTTTTAATCAAAAAGCAAAATATTCCATTCTGAGCCATTAGAAGTATTTTATAAATACACTGAAAACAGTTGATATGCATGCATCAGTCATGAATGCATGCCTAAACAACCAGAAATAGGAGAACACTAGGAAAGGAAGAAGATAAATATCTGAAGAGTTCTTGTCACAGCTTTGCTGAAACTCCCCTTTGAGTTTCTATTCCATACCGATGTCTACATATTAGAACTGAACTTGTCAAACCTGGTACATTATTATCTTTATCTTTATTTTATCTTATCTTCATCTTTATCTTTATCTATCTATCTTCTTCATTTCACCTGTAACTATTAGCTCAGTCATGCCCAGCAAGACAGTAAAGTCCTATATTCTTATTGGTATTAATTAGCAAATGCTTACCAACTTGTGCAGCCAAGCTTTCATTTCGCACTTTGACCTTCCCATTCACAATTGTTACAAAACCCTCTGTGTTCTCTGTGCTGATGAAGAGACTCATGGTGTTCACACAGTGGAGCAGGCAGAGGGAGGGAGCATGTGGGGAAGGAGGAGAAGCTGAAGTTCCCGAAAGTTAAATAAAACGGACTGTTCCAGTAAGAATAACTGCCTTTTGCTGCTGAGCTTTTTCTCCCTGTTCAGTTTTCCTGAAGCTGTGACTCATGAGTGTAAATGTTATTTGAAGCTCTATGAGAAAAGTGTCATTAGTATTTTATTCTTCTCATCCTCAAAACTGCAAAAAGCAATTGCACATAATCTCCCTGATAAGAAAATTATTGTTCTGCAGAGGATAAGCATGACAGTTTGCAACTTCAAACACCAATGTTTGAGAAGGTGATATACAAGATATACAAGAAAAGTGTGAACTTCCTTTCCAAGGCAGAGATGGAGATTCATCATTAGGAGGGGTCTTTACTATTTTTTTTTCAAGACTTTTTTGTGAAACCTTCACTTAGAACTCAAAGCGAAATGTTATCGCTTTGTTACTTGCTAGCGGTCTCCTAGTTTGTCCAACCAGTTTTAATTCCGTAGTATCCAGTTAGAAGCTGTTTAAAGATTGCACACAAAAAAACCCTGGTAGCATGATCTAGTCACCCCTTTCCAAAAAAACGGTCGTTATGTAAGTCTGTCTAGGTGTATGCATATGGCAAGTGGAATAATCTCTTATCATGTTCTTTCTCTCAGGAGCTTCAAGTTTCTCAGGGAGATCTTCTCTGCATGCTATTCGTGCAAATTTTAGGTGAACACRATGACACAAGGCATTGTATCCTAGACATCAGACTACAAAACAAAATGTTCAACTGGATGGAAAGGAGACTCTGTTACAGTAGAGATGACACCAACTACCGTGCACCACAGCTCTTTACAGAACCCTTAAGTGCTAAGCACCCAACATCTTTACCTTGTGAAGGTATTAGGAGTTATAATAAGATACAGCAGAACCATCTTCTGTCTCACCTCATCAGGATGATAAATTTATAGATAGAATAGCCTGGGATACATTTGCCCAGTTGGAGCTTAAACATCTGATAGGCTGCATGTGATGAGAGAGAGTCATTTATTGGGAGCGTATACCACTGCAAATCATATGGTATTTTTCACATGTTCATTTTATTGTTTCATTGCACTGATTTAGGGGGAGAAAGAGGTCAGCTGGAAGTCTGTCTTTCTGTGACCTTTATCAACAATACATGAATGAGTCTGGTTTGAGACCTACCTGATAACTGAGTAGCTCAAAAATAAACATATGTATAAAAAAGATTCACAGAATCACACAGAATGGTTGAGGTTGGAAGGGACCTTTGGAGATCATCTAGTCCAAACCCCCTGCTCAAGCAGGATCACCTAGAGCACGTTGCACAGGATCGCATCCAGGMGGGTTTTGAATATCTCCAGAAAAGGAGACTCCACAACCTCTCCGGGAAACCTCTTCCAGTGCTCTGGCACCCTCACAGCGAAAAAGTTTTTCCTCATGTTCAGATGGAAGCGTCTGTGTTTCAGTTTGTGCCCATTGCCTCGCGTCCTGTCACCGGGCACCACTGAAAAGAGTCTGGTCCCATCCTCTTGACACCCTCCCTTCAGATACTTGTACATGTTGATAAGATCCCCTCTCAGCCTTCTCTTCTCCAGGCTAAACAGGCCCAGCTCTCTCAGCCTTTCCTCATAAGAGAGATGCTCCAGTCCCCTAATCATCTTTGTAGCCCTTCGCTGGACTTGCTCCAGTAGTGCCACATCCCTCTTGTACTGGGGAGCCCAGAACTGGACGCAGTACTCCAGATGTGGCCTCASCAGGGCTGAGTAAAGGGGGAGGATCACCTCCCTCSACCTSCTGGCAACACTCTTCCTGATGCACCCCAGGATACCATTGGCCTTCTTGGCCACAAGGGCACATTGCTGCCTCMTGCTTAACTTGGTGTCCACCAGCACTCCCAGGTCCTTCTCCGCAGAGCTGCTTTCCAGCAGGTCAATCCCCAACCTGTACTGGTGCATGGGGTTATTCCTCCCCAGGTGCAGGACCCTGCACTTGCCTGTGTTGAACTTCATGAGGTTCCTCTCCGCCCACCTCTCCAGCCTGTCCAGGTCCCTCTGAATGGCAGCACAGCCCTCTGGGGTATCAGCCACTCCTCCCAGTTTTGTATCATCAGCAAACTTGCTGAGGGTGCACTCTGTCCCTTCATCCAGGCCATTGATGAAGAAGTTGAACAAGACTGGACCCAGTACTGACCCCTGGGGGACACCGCTAGCTACAGGCCTCCAA
Organism: Apteryx rowi; assembly: GCF_003343035.1. Lineage (NCBI taxonomy): Eukaryota > Metazoa > Chordata > Aves > Apterygiformes > Apterygidae > Apteryx > Apteryx rowi. The sequence continues at coordinate 744,217 of NW_020448252.1, forward strand.
CTAGACTCTGCACCGCTGAGCACAACCCTCGGAGCTCTGCCATTCAGCCAGTTCTCAGTCCACCTCACTGTCCACTCATCTAGCCCACACTTCCTGAGCTTACCTACGAGGATGTTATGGGAGACAGTGTCAAAAGCCTTGCTGAAGTCTAGGTAGACAACATCCACTGCTCTCCCCTCACTTTAATGTTGCTAGTTGATATATGCAAGGCTACTGTAAAATATAATTTAAGATTTTTTCACCTCTCTCCTGTAATTTTTAAACCATATGTTGAAAGATAATACATTTAAACAAAACTTTCTGCACTTCCTCCTTCTTCCTGTTATAGTAAACAATGCATTAAGGTTACTACTTGTTGCTAATCCATCCTGTAGGAAAACAAATAATTCTTAAAGCAACATGATTTTTCTTATTTCTGGCTCTAGGCAAGTTGTTGATTCAGAAACTATGGAACCAGCTCAGCAATATACTTATTTAAGTATATGCTTCTATCTCTGTTCAGCAAAGCAATATTGCTTTTTAATGCTTTAAAGCTATTTTGCTTTAAGCATAAGTCCCACTGATTTTACTGAAAGACTGATGAAATTAATTGTTTCATAGATCAGTTCCTAAATATCTAGGGTAGACAGAAAGCAAGAGAAAAGGGAAACAGTTGCAATGACTTGGGGGAAAGAATCTTGATTCTGGAAGGTGGCAAACCAGAGCTTAACTCTTCTGTACTTTTGTAGGGTTTTCATTATTAGTTATTAATTTATTTGAGCCAAGAATTGAGTGTGAAAGCAACAGAAGAAAAGAGGAAGGAAAGGAAGGGCAGCAGTGACTGGGAAGGTAAGTAGAAAAAAATGTGAAAGAGAAAATATAGAAGGGCTCATGGAGGACAAGAACATGGAGAGATTCTGGGGAGGGGATTTGATTGCTGACTGAGAACAGTAAATTCTAACATGGGAATTCTGTATAGAAAACTAATATTTCATTTGATTTAGTACAGTTTTGTTGACATGAAGGCAATACTGACATCTTGATTGTTTGCATCTGAGATGTTCATTTATTCCTGTAAATCAGTATTTGTCTGAAGGTTCCTCCTTGCCATATGTAACCACCCTATTGTAAACAATATGCTAACACTAAATCCAGCGGTACAGTACATTTCTTCAACACAGAAGGGTACAAACTAAACTAATACAGAACAGTTACACTGCTCAAACTTGACTCATTCATGTCAGCTGAAAATCTGAGGGAAGAAGGTTAACAGGTATGAGATTAAATGTTATTAGCTTTATGATAAACATTTTGGAAGTATATATGTAAAAATCATTTTGGAAATAAATATAAACAAAATTGAGAGACAAAATACCTTGTGAGTACACACTTTGCTCCTGGGTTCACTTACCTTTAAAGGTGTTCTGAAGAGGAAATATTCATTCTTCTTTTAACCATGACTGCTTTCCTGCTTGATATAGAAGAAAAACAAGAAAAAGTTTAAAAATAATTAATCTAGAAATAAGAGTGTTAACGTCATGGTGTAAGGAAGCAAGGGTATTATTCACTTATAGCACATTTGCTTTAGAATATTTTTTGACTTTTTTAGGACCCCTGATCATTCATGTTAGTGGGAAAGAGTTCAAAATCTGTAGAATTTAGCCATAGTAGATCCTTCATAGGATATACTCCCTGATATACAATCATATCTTGCACACAGGGAGAAAAGCAGAGTTCCTTAGATAAGTTTCTTGTCAGGGTGACCTATTAAACTTATCTATGACATTAACTGTCTGAAAACACTGATGGTTTTCTAAGTGAGAGATATTTATATAGCTGAAGATGATATTTGAAGACTCAGAATATTTGCCTGAGGGTAGATCTTATATTAAGATAAATATCCAGATAGAGCAAACTACATGGTTTTATTCGTTCAGTCAATAAATGTGTATTTCCATATAATCAAGGGCTTTGGAACATTGGACCTATGCCCTAGAGATCATAGGCAGATTGGAGCTCTGAGACTGCGTGATGGATAACAGTGCTGTACAGTTTTAGAGAAAGGTGTTGTTAGTCTAGTCAAGCATCCTGACTCTGCCTGGGACCAACACCACTGAAACGTATAGCAGATCATCTAATGGAAAATAGTTACCTTACTAACACACAGAAGTTATTTCTACTGCCTGTGATAGTTAAGTTCAGCTTCTGCCCTGAGGTATGAGGGCTTTCCTTCTCTGCATCTCCATCCTCCAAGTGCAGTTGTTTATATTTATATACTTTAACAATAGGAGGGACTTTTGGTATCATCTAGTCTGACATCTTTCATAAGCCAGCAGATTTGCAGCTGTCAAGGCATAGTTACTCTGAGTTATATCAAAATGTTTAGAAATGCATCCAACTTTGACATAACTATAGGTAGTAATGGAGAATCTAGCCCAGCTTTTTATTGCAATATTTCATATTTCTCATGTAAATGCTTCTAATGTCAATGTCCAGTTGCTGACTGGTGATATTCCTTGTCTGGTAAATGGAAGAGCCTTCTACTGTCAGGACTTTCTTCCTTTTTTTAGGCATTTTAAAATTGTGAACAAGTCATATTTTAACCTCCCCTTTAAAACCTAGAAGGTCAAACTTCTGTATTCCTTCACCCTGATCCAAATCTGTAAATATCACAAAACTGATCCATCTACTTGCTGAATGGATGAACAGTTTGTGTAAATGCAAACAGTCACAGTGAGGAAAAAGAAAAAAAAGTTTACAAACCTGTAACTAGGGTTAATATGATGTAATTGTCTAATTTGTACCCATATCTTGCATGTGTACTGCTTGCCAAGCAATACTGTAACAGGAATGTAATTTGCACAAAAATATAAGATTGATATGTCAACAAATGAACTTGTCTAAACACTGAATTAATTTTAAATAGGGATCTGTACTTTAACAGGTGTAAGTGGAAAAAAAAAAAAAAAAGCCAGATCATTTGGTGGAGGCTGATATATTCTCCTTTACTTTTTTGGAACTACACTGATTTACAGCACCTGAGGATCTGGCCCATCTCATTTCCATGTTTATGCAGAATTCTGGAAACCTTAAGACTACTTKCTGTTTAACAATTAACCAAATCAGACACATACAAATCATATGCGCATCACTGAATCACTAGACTCTGTCCTCACACAACATAAACTGTGTAAACTTCATTTATCATGCAGTGAAAGTACAAATCTGTGAGTGCTGCTGACAGAATGGTAATATGTTTGAATGCAGCCATTCTCTAATCAAACACTGGAGAAACCCTGGGGAAAAAAATTAGATTGAACATTTTCATTTCAAACTGTTTTTGTACACTTGTCTCAAAGAATATTGCATGAGAATGGGAGGTCTTGGAATTTATGTTTATTGCAAACACTATTACAGATGTTTTTAAATAGCCACAAATGTGATGGCTTTCACATAATGTGAAAATGACCCTTTCCTCCTTTTACGCCTAAATTTCTTATTGACACATTTCAGTCACAATAAATTAAGACTGTTGAATACATTCCTGATTCATGGGTTTCATCATTTATCTTTTAACATTTAGATTTATGGGAAAAATCTGTTTTCCTGGAGATATTAACCTATTTTAGCCAACTAGTCAGAAATTAATTTTATATGGTCATAAAACCTTGACAATGAACTATGTATAGAATATTCCTATCTCACTTGGTTTTATGGCAACTTTTAGTACTGTTAAAATACTAAACTGTAACAATAAATAACCCCCAAAATACATAATAATGCAGTGCACTCAGTACACACCTTTTTAAGAGATGACTCAGTTCTTGCAGGATGGATGCTAAAGTCCATTCATACTGTGCATCCCAATGCTTCAATTTTGGATTTAATGATTTTTCCTAGGTAGGCACATAACAGGCTTTAATGTTGCTGTAGGTGATTACCACCCTGCAATTTCTGACAGAAATTTCCTTGAGRCATAGACTGTTGGCTGTGCACTGTGATAGCACAGGCAAAGTTTTTGTGATGTTCTCAGCCACAACTGCTAGTACACCGAATTACAAAGTGCCCCATTCGATTCTGGTATACTTCCACTTAGTAAAAAAGTCCTTCCAAAAGTGTGCCATTAAATAGGCTTTTTTTTTTTTTTCCTCGTTAGTGTTCTCTCTGTTTCTTGCACATGTGTATACATATTCAGCCTTTTCATATCTATTCTGATTTACATTATCTTAAATCTGGCGCTAATCTTTTTTGGTTATTTAACTTATGTCAAAAAAAAAATCAAGATCTCTTTTGAAAAAAGGGTGATATCTTGCAGCAGATGGAAGCATAATGCAGGCCTGAAGGATTTTTAAAATCTTTTTTACAATGAAGAAGTAATAACAAGCTGAATGGAACATCAAGTTTTGTCTGAACTCAGATAAAGGTGGTTTGATGTGGGAGAATTAATAGTAACTTCTTCTCTTTGAGGAAGTTAGAATCAGAGGGTACATTTACTTTTCATATTTGATAACGAACAAATCATGATTCTATTGTCAACTATATGGAAAAGTTGAAATAATAATAACAATAAAAAATCTTGGCTCTCAAAAAGTACCATTCTTCTACTTTCCTTATTTAATGCCAAGTTATATTCAAGCTTCGAACAGCCTCCACCCCTTTTCGAAGTGACTGCTTTTTCAAAAGCCTGCAATCCCTTTCTATAGTTAGGCTGTGGAATATAATAAAGAAGGAAATTTCATAGTGGAAGACTCAGTGAAGCTTAGACTGTTGTTAGGACAAGAGGGAATATCAGTGGGACTGCAGGAGCTTGTGGGAGTTTAATGTTTCACCACAATAAGCTCTGAAAGCATAAGCATCCATGAAAAAAATAGTGATATGATGCAGCAGGAGGGCTGAGAGGCATCTTCTATATTCTATGTTATCATGCTATTATATCACTTCTTGATCTTCACTGGTCTATAAAGTATGGGACTGACAATGGCAATACAGCTTAATTTTTAATGAGTCACTTAAAAAATATATATATTATGACATGGTTTATCCTTACTTTTTTTACTGTTTAGGAATTAAAAAAACTAGGACTGATTTAAAATGCAATGAATATTCAGTTAAGAGGTGTGATTGATATTTAGAATTATTTCTCATTCATTCCTATATACCTCAGAGTGTAGTACTTGTTTCTATTGTTGTTTATCTATGGCAAGTTCTTCTGTCCTAGCCTGGAGGCTTCTCAGCATGGTTCATATAACACTGATGGCTAAAGATTTTTTTGTTTTGCTTTGTTTTTGCCTCTGGATGACTTAATTAATTGCAAAAGCTGTAAAGACCTTGTGGAGGCTAGTTCCCTAGTCTGCTAGAAAGCATATTCTTCAGTTATGTTATTATTTTTCATAAGCATGTATTAATTCATACCACTCATGGACTGGTGTCACTGTGTATAAGCTGGCGATATTTCATGATAGGTTTGGGATCAACCGGGATTTCTAACAGCTAGGTGAAAGATGTTTTTAGAATGAGAAATGTTCTGAAGACTCAGAACACAGAATGGTTCAAGTCTGCCCCTTCCTAACATTTTCCAGTAAGATTCAAAAGCTAATACAAAGTCAGGAAGATCTTGCCTTACATTGCTCTGTTGTGCAGTTTGCTATAAAAATTCCTCACAAATTACACTTGGAAGTAATTTCAGGCAACTTTAAAATACAAAGCAGTTTAGAAATTATATGCAATATAATATAACAAATTACATGAGAAAGTCCTGAAAGATATACAGAAATGCTGACACTAAGAGAAATCTTGTAGATGATAGGAATAATCAAAAATTTCTGGGACACCAGAGAAAATACATTTCTGGTAATTACCAATTTTCTTTAAGGTCCTATATCAGGAGAAAATTTAGATATCAATATTTATTGGAAATACGTATATATATTAAAAAAAAAACTTCATACAAAAATGCCTTTTTTTCCCCMAAAAATGTTACTGTCATCTAAGGAAGCTGTTCAAGCAAAAACATTTTCAGTTTGATTTGATTTCCTTTAAACAGAAATGAAATTAATTAATAGAGGATAGTTGGAACCATTCAGGCTTCTCTGTTGTCAATTACTTTTTGTTATGAATATTTTTCATTAGAATATCTGAAAAAAAAAAAGGAGGTGGAAATAATAGAGGTCCAACTCCCTGATTCAACTCACAATGAAACAAGGTAAACAAAGTCACCAATCCAGGTCTCAGGAAACTGGTATATAGGTTGAGTCTCACCTTATCTGAGATTATGATTAGAATATCAATCAATGCATATAAAATTATTGTATTCCTGGTATACCTTTTATGTGTATTTCCAGGACACTTTGAGTGTCTTAGAAACAACAAGGAAAAGTGTTAGCCTGCTCTGAGGATTTTGCAAGTGGATTTGACAATGACTGACTGAAGAATGTATGGATGGAATGAAGTTCAAGACTGAGATGATGTTTTCTGATAATTAGTTATTTTTTCCTTGCTCTTCTCACATGTACTCTCACTCCTGCTTTCTTACTGTTGGTATATTCAACAGGAAAGAGGAGTTCAGTGGGTTCTGTGGAAGACATAAATGTGGAAAGAGATATTTAAGTGACAATAGCTGATATAAAGTCATAAATGTACACTCATTATGCAAGAAGATTCAGAGAGCAGTGCAACCAGAGAGAATAAAAATGTAATTAACTAAGTTAATTAACTAAACCTCAAGGGGCAAAGAAGTGTGAGGAAAAACATATGAGAGCATGTATGATGCCAGAAAGAGAAAGACTGTGCAAAACATGGCTTAAATTTCTGACAAAGCTTAAGTCAAAGCAAGGAAGATATCTAACTAACATACAGAATGCCTTTGAAGGGGCAGAGAAAAAGAGAAACAGTGTAAGCTACATTTCAAATTTAAAAAAAGAAAAAAAAAGAGAAAGAACTGAGATTGTTTAACATTTGACATTTTGCTAGTTAGATATACTTTTGTGAATTTAGGAAGAGGAAAAAATATATATGTATGAAGACGAAGGAAAACATGCAAATGCACATTGCTACAGTATTTTCTTTGAACATTCTGCCCCCAACACTCTTGATTGCCACACATACTGTTTATAAAGCCACCCATTAATTTTACCTGTGATAAGATTTATTTATGACTTTATGATGGCATCCAAAGAAATTAATAAGAGTGAAAGTACCAGACACTATAAAATGAATTAACGGGGTCTCAGACCAAAAACTTTGTGCTGCAATGTTTCAGAGCGCAGCTAACAGAGGCAGCGAACAGACGCAGCAGTTTGCGCAGCAGTGTTTGGGCTCTGACTAGAACTTGAGGATCTTGTTGGAAGTTGTGGGCTTTCTGAGGACCCCCGAGGACCTAGAAGGTGATTGCTGTGAACAGGAAAGGGGAAGCTAGGCAAGGACAACTGCAGGAGACCTTGACTTCTCCCAGGAAAAGCTCGTGGGAAAAGCTCTAGCTAGGAGTGGCTGCTGCTAACGAGCTCTCTTGGTTGCCCCTGGCCAGAGGGAGTTGGGGCCTTTGATCCAGGTGGCCCTTGATTAGGGTGGTCAAGCACCTTCTTAGCCAGTGCTAGGGAGAGGCCTATATAAGAGCCAGGCCTAGAGCACAGCTCCTAGAGTGCAGTGAACAGAGGCAGCAGTTTGTGCAGAAGGGTGCATGAAGGTGCCTTTGTTTCTGTTCTCTGTGGTGTACGTTTCCTCAGGTATGGTGGTGACACGCTGCACAGCACGTTCCCCAGTGGCTGTTGGAGTTGCTGTGTCGGAGGCACTGACCCTCTGACAGTAGATGTGGCTCTACAGGTCTCAGGCTGCAGGGAGTGCTTGGGGCCTCTCCAGGAGGCCTGGGCTGGCAGTCAGCTCTCCTGCAGGAGATGTGCTGCTGTTGATGAGTTGTGTCATCAGGTAAGGGAGTCACAGGAGGAGGTCAGTAGGCTGTGCAGCATCTGAGAAGCGGAGCAAGAGATAGACAGGGTATTCTTGGAGACTGTGCAGCTTCAGGAGTCCCAACCCCCCACAGCAGTGGAGTTGCCAGAGGGCTCTGTGCCGTGTGAAACRGTACATCATAACAYYGTAGAAGAAGGCTGGAAACTGGTCACTGCTYGTGGGAGBAGAAAGGCTCCTACTCCTCCYGAAGACYTGMAGCTGAAGAACAGGTTTAGTGCCCTCCAGGATGAGRAGGAGMTGGRCATGGCTGCAAGGGAAGTACCTGGGACAACAGACCCTGTGCCCTGCCGGAAYGCCCGGAAGAAGCGGCGGGTGRTTGTTGTGGGGGACTCCCTGCTGCAGGGGACGGAGGCAYCTATCTGCCGACCTGACCCCATGTCTAGAGAGGTTTGTGGCCTGCCGGGGGCTCGTGTGAGAGATGTCATGSAAAGACTGCCAAGGCTTGTCCATTCTTCGGACTATTACCCACTGCTGCTCTTCCATGCGGGTGCCAATGACACCAAGGGCAAACTGGAGACCATCAAGCAGGATTTCAGAGCTCTGGAGATGGTGGTCAAGGGTCTGGGAGCCCAGGTCATCTTCTCCTCAATCCTGCCAGTGAGGGGGATGGGAAGCCTGTCTCTTCTTCCTCTTGTCCAAGTTAATGACTGGCTGCGCCGCTGGTGAGGGAACAGGGTTTTGGTTTCTACGACCATGGGACCCTGTTTGAAGATCGACAACTGCTGGGGAGAGATGGGATCCACCTCATGAGGCGGGGCACGCGTGTCTTTGCCAACAGGTTGGCCAACCTGRTAAGGAGGGCCTTAAACTAGGAAAGAYGGGGGAAGGGGAGAGTTATAGTGCCAGGGCAGTTGGCAAAACACACCTCAAGTTGGGACACCTCCAGCAGGTGAATGCAGCCAGGGAAGTGTGCATGGGATGTGGCTATGGAGGATCCAGCTAGGCACAAACAGTCCTGGAGGTTCCTGCAGAGCATTGGTGACAACTTCTTGACACAGGTGGTGGAGGAGCCAACAAGGAGAGGTGTGCTGCTGGACCTCGTACTAACAAACAAAGAAGGACTGGTGGAAGATGTGAAGGTCAGGGGCTGCCTTGGCTGCAGTGACCATGAGATGGTGGAGTTCAGGATCCTGCGAGGAGGCAGCAGGGCACTAAGTAGGATCGCAACCCTGGACTTCAGGAGAGCAAACTTTGGCCTCTTCAGGGACCTACTTGGAGGAATCCCATGGGTTAGGGCCCTAGAAGGAAGGGGCGTTCAAGACAGCTGGTTAATATTCAAACATCACCTCCTCCAGGCTCAAGAGCGGTGCATCCCTGTGAGTAGGAAGTCAAGCAAAGGAGGTAGGAGACCTGCATGGATGAGCAAGGAGCTCCTGGCAAAACTCAACCAGAAGAAGGAAGTATACAGAAAGTGGAAAGGGGGACAGGCCAGTTGGAGGAATATAGGAACATCGTCAGAGTATGCAGGGATGCGACGAGGAAGGCTAAGGCTCATTTGGAATTAAATCTGGCGAGAGATGTCAAGGACAGCAAGAAGGGCTTCTTCAAATACATCAGTAGCAAGAGGAAGACTAGGGAAAATGTGGGCCCTTTGCTGAATGGGGTGGGTGCACTGGTGACAAAGGATGCGGAGAAGGCATTTACTGAATGCTGCCTTTGCTTCAGTCTTTACTGCTCAGGCCAGCCCTCAGGAACCCCAGACCCTGGAGGCAAGAGAGAAAGTCTGGAGAGAGGAAGACTTTCCCTTGGTGGAGGAGGATCGGGTTAGAGGTCATTTAAGCAAACTTGACAACCACAAATCCATGGGCCCCGATGGGATGCACCCACGAGTGCTGAGGGAGCTGGCGGATGTCATTGCTAAGCCACTCTCCATCATCTTTGAAAGGTCATGGAGAACAGGAGAGGTGCCTGAAGACTGGAAGAAAGAAAATGTCACCCCAGTCTTCAAAAAGGGCAAGAAGGAGGACCCAGGGAACTACAGGCCAGTCAGCCTTACCTGCATCCCTGGAAAGGTGATGGAGCAGCTCATCCTGGAGGCCATTTCCAAGCATGTGGAGGACAAGAAGGTGCTCAGGAGTAGTCAGCATGGCTTCACCAAGGGGAAATCATGCTTAACCAGTCTGATAGCCTTCTCTGATGGAATGACTAGCTGGGTAGATGAGGGGAGAGCAGTGGATGTTGCCTACCTAGACTTTAGCAAGGCTTTTGACACTGTCTCCCATAACATCCTCATAGACAAGCTCAGGAAGTGTGGGCTAGATGGGCAGACGGTGAGGTGGATTGAGAACTGGCTGAATGGCAGAGCTCCGAGGGTTGTGCTCAGCGGTGCAGAGTCYAGTTGGAGGCCTGTAGCTAGCGGTGTCCCCCAGGGGTCAGGACTGGCTCCAGTCTTGTTCAACTTCTTCATCAATGGCCTGGATGAAGGGACAGAGTGCACCCTCAGCAAGTTTGCTGAYGATACAAAACTGGGAGGAGTGGCTGATACGCCAGAGGGCTGTGCTGCCATTCAGAGAGACCTGGACAGGCTGGAGAGGTGGGCGGAGAGGAACCTCATGAAGTTCAACACAGGCAAGTGCAGGGTCCTGCACCTGGGGAGGAATAACCCCATGCACCAGTACAGGTTGGGGATTGACCTGCTGGAAAGCAGCTCTGCGGAGAAGGACCTGGGAGTGCTGGTGGACACCAAGTTAAGCAGGAGGCAGCAATGTGCCCTTGTGGCCAAGAAGGCCMATGGTATCCTGGGGTGCATCAGGAAGAGTGTTGCCAGCAGGTGGAGGGAGGTGATTCTCCCCCTCTACTCAGCCCTGSTGAGGCCMCATCTGGAGTACTGCGTCCAGTTCTGGGCTCCCCAGTACAAGAGGGATGTGGCACTACTGGAGCAAGTCCAGCGGAGGGCTACAAAGATGATTAGGGGACTGGAGCATCTCTCTTATGAGGAAAGGCTGAGAGAGCTGGGYCTGTTTAGCCTGGAGAAGAGAAGGCTGAGAGGGGATCTTATCAACGTGTACAAGTATCTGAAGGGAGGGTGTCRAGAGGATGGRRCCAGACTCTTTTCAGTGGTGCCCGGTGACAGGACGCGAGGCAATGGGCACAAACTGAAGCACAGACGCTTCCATCTGAACATGAGGAAATACTTTTTCACTGTGAGGGTGCCAGAGCACTGGAAGAGGTTTCCCGGAGAGTTTGTGGAGTCTCCTTTTCTGGAGATATTCAAAACCCTCCTGGATGCAATCCTGTGCAATGTGACTGTGCTTGATCAGGGGGGTTGGACTAGATGATCTCCAGAGGTCCCTTCCAACCTCAGCAATTCTGTGATTCTGTAATTTCTTGAATTCTCTTTTAGGTCCTGCTAACTTAACATGACATTTAAACATGAACTTCTAGTCCAGTGTGTGCTTAAATATCTTCATAAAAGAGGGCTTACAAATATATATCTACAATCTAAAATCCACCTGTAGTGAATGATGGCATGGACTCAAGAGGTGAAGCATCTTGAGACATTTATTTTTTGCCTCTAAGCATATTTATACTAAGAAGTTAGCTGCTTCAGTGGTCTCACAGATACACTTTGCTAAGCCAATCATCATGCAGATTATGTCACAGGTAGCCAATCATTACACCGATCACGCACGCAGCGATCACGTCTTGTACCTTGCTACTTGTTTAGAAAAGCTGTCTTGCTCTTAACCTTGGTTCCCACTGGCTTCTGCTAGTTTATCTGTACTTTCTCAGGATGTATCATTCCCAGCTGCACCAGTGTCCTTGGGTATGTTTGTCTGAGGCTCCTGTTGCTTGCTACTTGCAACTTTCCACCAGTTTAACCCTGTCATGACCCTCCACGCCCACCACTATGCAAAGCTGTTTTCTACTCTATTTTTCTATGCTTCCCAATATAACCTCTTCCTTAAGTTTTGTTGGTACAACTCTGTTATACCAGCCATGCTTCCTGCTTTTCACACAAAAAATCTGAAAGTGATTTAGTCCCTAGTACTGCCCATTCCACTGTCCCATTGGGCTTACAATTAAAACAATTTAAATTTAACATCACATCCATAATTCCCCAGCCTAACAGATGGTCCCCAAAGCTAACAGATGTTGTCTTATTTACTCACTACTTGATATAATATTTGTGACACAACCATTAGCTTCTGTAGAAATAATTCTGATGTCAAAAACAGAGAATAAAGATTTAACAAAGTGGAAAAAAAAAATCCAGAATCATATAAATTCTAATGTGAAAGCAAGATCTGTGTTCTCCTGCATTTATATTAAATACTAGTAACTGATTCAGGAACTCACTCTAATTTAGACAAGTCACATAAGCACATTTTAAAAGTTACGGCCTGTTGAATTCAGAGCTTCAGCTTTACTGAGAGGAGGGCTAAAAATGAAGGAAAGGAAGATGGCATGTTCAGTATAAAGGAGAAATTTGTTGTCATGATATTTTTCTGATGTTCCATTGCGTGCTCCACTTCCCTAGGGATTCATTTGCAGGGCTAATTTTAGCAAGCCTATTTAAGTTAGAATTATTTACGATCCCAGTATATGTATCTCTTCTAAAATCCAGTCACATGAACATGATTATCTTGGGTGTAATGGACAGAAACAGAAATATGGTTTTTGTGGTAAAAAATATATATGTTTAAATTTACATTTTTCCTGCTGCAAGAGACTTATGTCCCTTTATAAGCTCTCCCAGGTAGGTTTGGGAATGAACAGGAAATGCCAAATGCTTATGCAACGGGCTGGCAATGTCTTTTTTATTTTTATGAGTGGGTTACTCAGAAAAACAAGTTTTGTAGCTGCTGATGCAGATACATTTGTTTGCTGAAGAAAGGTAATATCCCATCTTAGATTATTTCTTCTAAGACGTATGTGGCATGAGCTACATATAACAGTAGTTACATGTATGCTTAAACATTCTGGGCTATAATATTATGAGCGAAAGGGATGGATGGGATTACGTTCTCTTGTCCTGAAGAGCATTCTGTGCTTCTGTTCTGCCTGTCGCATGCTGTCAGATGTGGGGTCTGAATGCGTCATCAAAGTGACTTCCATGAAAGCAGCTTGTGATTTTGGAGAAACACTGGGTTATCCTACGCAACGTGTGCAAGGACTGGCCACTCATTCTGAGCAGGAGATTTAGCAATAAATTACGGGGGCAAAACACCTTTAAGCACGAATTTCTATTTAGAGATTGTGGAGATAGCACTACAGGTACTGATACATACTAATAGAACACTATAAAGATGAAAATTATCTAACAATTTAATATTGACTGCATTCTTTTACTTTGTGTTCTTCTTCACAGGATTTAGATCCCTTAACTGGTTAACTAACACCTCCTTAGCTATTTCTCCTTCCTACTCCATTCATCTATTTTTTTTTACTATTCTTCTTCCTTTCTCGTTTGTGTGTTTCATATTTTGCATTCATCTTTTATACAGTATGTTAATCTTGTCTTTCACCAGTCCCTGCTTTAGCTCCAAGCAACATAATGCTAGCATTCTACCTTTGGTAATTCAGGAGCAATATTTTGGATTCAGACAACCTTCTTCATGTACCAACTCCATTCAGTCTCCCACCAAGGAATGACAAATAATAATAATAACAACAACAACAACAACRACAACAATAATGCTTTATATTGCTCTCTCTTTATTCGATAAGCTTTATTGTTTAGTGTTGTAGGCTGAGTGCTGAGAGACAATGGGAACTGTGCTTACAAAAAGTATAAAATCACTTTGCTGCATATCTGGACAGCCACTTATTTGCAGTGCTTTCATTGCTGAGACCACTCTTTTTATGGAACATCAACTATTCGAATATTATTCTACTACACTTCTTAGTTTTCTGTTATAGCACAATGTGATCTATGTACTTATTTTCTTACAGAAAAGAGTGAATGCACTGAGAAGTAATCTGTTGATGCAGTAAAGATATGTGATGGTTCAGTAAATATTGCAGAACTAAAGCAGGGAAACAACACAAGAAAAAGAATATTGCGGAAATATCTGGTGATTCTGCAAATAGCTGACACATGCAGTCTTTATATACTGAAATCAGTGGGGCTTTTTGTCATATTGACACCAGCTTCAGTAAGGACTGGATCAGGGTCAGTGCATGCATACCAGTTCTAGTCACTCTCCTGCTGATATGTACACATTTTTCAAATGATTCATTAGAAAATTTTCATCAATAATTTTATGATAGTCCTGCTGGCATTGGCAGTCCTTTTATTCTTTGTTTTCTTTCTATTACTTGTTAGTGAGAGATTTTAGAAATGTATAGCAGTTAGGCTGTTTTTCATTCTCTTTTAATGCAATCTCCTCACTTACTAATAAACCAGGATTTTTATTTATTTATTTATTTTTTCTTTACCAAGTGGGCTTTCCACTGATGTAAGGTAAACATCTTTTTCTTTCCATTCCTTTAGTGTGAAAATCTTGAAATCGAGACTTGAGGGTAGATTCTTTTCCCCACTTCCCCAAAGATTTAAGCTGTTACAGTGTCTCAGCTTTACATGTCTTGCCTCCTGAAGCCCCTTTCAGTCATATATGTGTGCCTTGCTCTTGCAGCCTACTGTCTGTGAGCTGTATTGACAGTCCTCAGCCTTCACCTATATGCAGGTACACTGTCCTTTTTTCATGAAATAAAGCTGGTGCAAGAGGAGGTCTTATTTGTTCTAGTACTGCCAAGGTCAGCATCCCCTAGCAAAAGGGAAAACCTTTGTGCTGGAAACCTTATTTGTCTGAGGAAGTCTTTCTGCATCTTTTTTGCATGTCCTATTTTTCAGGCAGAGGCTCTGACCTCCATCTAAAAGGACATCTTGGAGCAACCACTCAAATCTTCCTGTCTAAGCAATTATGTTTTTTCAGGGAATAATTAGTTTACTGGGCTTATAACATATTTGTAGCACTTTATCAAGTAGACAGGAACAATTAATTCATGAAAGCTGATATGCTTTAGGTATGCCTAGACACAGGAGGTTTGGGGACATGTCCAGAGGTAAATATTTGGGGCACCTAAGGAACTTTGTTAATGAAGGAATATGTAGTGTGAGTTTTGAGCATTTAATTTTGGATTTTGGTATATCTGTGTTCTTGGATTTTGATATCATCTAGGTATTTAGATGGTCATCATGGAAGAGTTGTTTTTTGTTTTTTTTTCCCCAGAAAATGTCACATTATTTCCAAATTCCAATCACATCATTCAGGCCAGTTGTGGGCACAATTCCATATCATTTAAAAAATATGTCATAGCATATAAAGTGGCACCATCATATAAAAATGGTCCAAAGACCATCTGGTTGGAAATAAGTCTGTGAATTCCTGTTAGTTTAAGACAGAAATGGAGCACGAGGGAAATTTTGTGTATTTTGGATGAATACTGAGTCAGATAGAAGGTGTGAGAGAATAATGTCATAGTAAGGACAGAGAATAAAAGAAGTAAGACATATGAAAAAAAGTAAATAATATTCAGGAGTCAATGACAAGAGGACCATTAGGAAATCACGAACTGCTAGTGCAAGGAAAAAAAATAAGAGTGAACAAACAAAACTGGTATGAGAAATAGGTATTACTGATGAAAAAGTGGGAAGAATAGGAAAATAGGTAAGAGCTGAATAAGTGGAGATACATAATAAATGAAATGCAAAAAGAATAATAAGAAGAAAGCAAAGCACCATGTGCTAGGGAAATGCTGTACTAGTTTGATAGCCATCTTGGGGTGTGAGTGGAGGTGGTGACCACTGAGAAGGGCTGTCATATCTGTAAAATTGATTGCTAGGATTCCATTCCTAAATTGATTCCTAAAATTCCATCACTTTCTAGGCTGTTGGGGTAATAAATTTGTGGAGACGGGAGCTATAGAAGGTAAAAGAGCTCCTTGCAGACGGTGGCAATGAGCTTCTGTTCTCTGCATGGTGTTTTCTAAACTTGTGGAGAGAACGATGAATTCAAAAAAGTAATGCAGCTACCAGGCATCAGCATCTTTAGTTCAGCATCCATCTATTGTTCATCTGCATTTTATCCTCCTCCTACTCCTCTGATTTGTGATGCTTGAAAAAATTTCATGGAAATGACATGCAAACTTTCTGGTCAAATTCCAGGACAGAATAAACTTGCAATGGTTGCAACACACCTTCTGAAAGACATTAAGCATCAGGTGCCCCCCCAAAAAAAAGAAAATAAAAAAAAAAAAAAGGTACTATATAGAAAGATCAATTTCTTTCTGTTCCTTTCCTTTCCCCTCTGGAAAGCAGATTACTTCTCTCCCTTCCTCTCTGTTGCCGACCACAAGTTTAAGCCCTCACTATTCACTGCCTTACCTTCCAACTAGGCCCGAACACTTAAAAAAAGATAAGGAATATAAGGTACAAATCCTAGTGTATTTGCAGGCTGGAGAGATGTCAGTGCAGCACCAGCCCTCTGGATGTTACACTCTAGGAACTGCAGTAGTGAACAGCTTTATGTAGATGAAGCTACTCACCAGGAATGCTTTAGCTCTGTGTGTTAGGACAATTTCTGCAAGTGGGCTTGGAAGCAACAGACAAAATTCTTCCACAAGACCCATATCACTCCTAGATGCAGTTCCAGCGACTGACTGAGAGGGTAAGGACTTTAGTGTATTTTCTACAGAAATCCTGGTGCCAATGAACCAGCTGTGTGGATGCAAATATATACTGAAGGGTCATAGGTAAACTGAACTTCAGGCATAGTAACTTGGCCAGAGGAAGACTGTTAATGGTTATCCAATGATATCTGCCCACCAAAGGGCAGCAAGTTACTTCCTTCTAGGACTCTGAGTGTCATTAACCCCACCTAACTTCAGACCCTTCCCATGGATATGGTTTCATCTGGGCTAGTTACTCTTGTTTGCTTGTCAGTGTCAAGAATAATATCTTTTAAGGTGTAATTTATCTCATTCTGACATATACATCTAAAATAGATCGCCAAACATGCCTATTTCTTACCTAAGTTACTATATAATCAAAAAATTCACTTAATTTTCTTTTGAATAAGTTTCACTCTGAAAATATGGTAAAATAGCACTTTCCTGTTTCTTGAGGGCATTTTTAAATTATTTCAGGCTCTTTAAATTAAGGTTTAAAAAAATCAAGCACCGAACATCAGTATGCAGAGCTTGTGATTTACAGAAATGCCTGGACAAACATTGTTAATTTTTTAAGAGAAAAGAGTATGCTGACAGAAACCAAACAACGCTGAGCCAAAGCTTGTATTATATAGCTTATGTTTTCTACTCACCTAGATCTATTGTAAGAAGGAACACAAACACACACACACACACACACAAAAAATAATAATAACCCTACATTGTGATCCACCATATTGAAGCAACCAATTTACAGTATATCTACTGCCAAAAGCTTCAGTACTTTCCTTTTTAGTCCGTGCAGTTGCCTGTTTTGTGGATACATTTTTGTTTCCCTGCTGATGTTTACATGACTGTTCTGTAACTGTATTGTAGTTTCTTCACTGTAATCATTTGAATTGGAGGAAGCAGGGATATTCCCACATCACACAGCTATATTCCTTAAATACTGTATGATTTTTCTTCATCTTTAACCTACAAAAATCTCTATAGTCACTGTGTATATTCAGAAAAGAAAGAATGTGTGGGGTGGAGGGAAATCATACTGTCCACACATAGTAAATTTGAAAGCATGAATGGATAATCAGCTTTAAATCAGACTGACTTAGCTGTAAGAGGCATATGTCTACGTCCATAGATACACTTTCCTTGCTTTGCACTCTTCTAGCATGTCAAAGTAGCCATAAACCTGACAGGTGAAGCTCGGTTTAGAACTGCTTGCATCACTGCACAGCAGCTGGTGCACGCTGGCTCATCTGCCCCTTTTCTGATGCAAATTGATGCAGGAAGTGACACTTCACAGAAATGCCTCAGACTTACTTTGGGAAGACCAGACTGACATAAGCTCTTAGCTGGTGTAAACTGTGAGTTCAGTGGAGCTGGACTGACTTACGCCTGACTTAAACCAGTTTCAGATCTAGCCCCAGATCCTGGTTTGTGAAATTATAACTAGAGACAACGTAGTGGTGATCAGCAACAGTGTCTTGTGGGAAGATAACTGCAAAATAGTTGTTGCTTCTAGTCATTATTTTGTTGTCCTCATGAGCTGGCAAGACAAGGAGAACTGTGCCATGAGAAACAAACATAACACATGGCATCACTAAAGATTCCATTAAAAAAAAAGACATTCTTTAGCTCTTTTGTTTTGATTTTTGTCAGCAATAGCCATAAAAAACTTCTCTGCAGCCACACTTTGTAGACATTCAGCAAAGTAATGCCATTCAAAGTTAAATTCCTGTTAGGCTGTTTTTCGCTTGGCATAGTATTTTGAAACACTATTCTGCCAATGTTGTTAGTTTTTCTTTCCTGTATTTTGTTGCTCAGCTTACACCATAGTACTTACAGTGTTTACATAATGCCTGACCTTTTTTTACTGTTCACATTTAACATCTTCCCAATTCAGTTACACATTTTGATTGTTTTTTTTCATATTCCCTCCTGATAAACAATATTTTATTGATTCAGCTGCAGATTTTAGTGCCTCTAAATGTACAGCTATAGCCTATGTGCTACAGTACATAGTTTGATGCGCCAATTAGATATTTTACGGATCCAGCTGCACATTTTGATGATCCAGTTGGATTCTTGATTTTCAATAAAATTGGCAATCACAGMGTGTTCTTTGTTAATTAAACTGATTACAGTATTTTGATAATCAATTTGAAAACCCAGCTCACAAAAATACTCCTTAGATTTGTTTTCATAATATGGATAACTACAGCCAGAGGTTTTGGGCCAGATGAGCAAGTTTTCTAAGTTATAATGAAAATACAAGGACAACTGAGTGTCACTTTGCCACAGACATGTTGGGAAGCATCTAGATTCAGGCTGTCTCTCTGGTGCTCTGCTCTTTGCTAAGCATTTTCTAGATAATTCCAGTCACTGGAAGACTTTCTGGTCTTTCTTTCACAYAGAATTTACAAGACCTATTTAATAWAGCCAGGGTTTATTAAAGGGGTCTCTTAAATATCCCACTAACGGAGAAAGTTCCCTTTAATATTTAGGAGATCAGTTATATTGAGATGCTGTGCACTAGAACAGTGGTCTAACACTCTGATTTTAAGAACTGCCACAGCTTAGAAATGGAATATGTATTTACAGTTTGCTTTTAATATATATATATATAAAATAAATTTAATGGATATAAGAAATGTTTTTTATACAATTCACATACAGGCAATATCATTTTAAATGTTTTAGAGAGCGGTATACAAAGATAGAAAAGAAAATTACATTTATATCTGCCTTCAGGTTGTTTTCAGGAGATTATGATCTTCGTGTATTATCCAGCTCACAGGTTGCTCGCCCAGCCTGGAGACAGGTCACCCACCCATTCTAACACAGTCCTTTCTCAGTGATGCTTTTCCAGAGCTCATGACTAGATCAAAACGTGCTCTGAACTTTCCCCACACTCCTGTGTGGATGGTCAAAGAGGGCAAACATCCATGACTCCTGTGGCATCCATGTAAGGAAAGAATGAAAATGATAATGATATATCAGTCATGTGTTTCTGTGTCTCTTCCTTTCTAGTTGATAAAAGTTTTTTGTTTCTAGTTGAGGCAGATTCTAGGCACTTTAATCCTGCACATTTTTCACAACTCATTCAACAGCAAAACCATGAAATCTGTCCCTATTTCTGATGTTATTTCCCTTGGGAAGGCCACCCATCTGTGGAGTCAGTGAGGCTTCTGCCATGGTTTCATCCTGTAGATTACACAATGCAACTGCTTTTGGATATTGAGTAGTAAAGCATATTACTACACGTGAACATTTTCCTACTTTGGTCACATATAAGAATGGCTCAAATATACCCAGCCCTGGAGAATGGTTCCTTAATAAAAAGAAACAAAGCTCTACAGTCCTTTTCTGTTTCTAAAATATATTACAGTCTGCATTAGTTCTTTCCTTCACTCTGCCTGTCAGGCTAGTGAAAATTCTTCTTAAACTAATTGTAAATTTGCTATAGCCCTAGACAGGCTGCAGAAGGGTAGATGTGTTTAGCTCAGCCCAGTACTTACCCCATACAATTCATATGGCACCCCACTGGTAACCCAGCTTCCCTCACACAGCTTTTTCTCTGCAGGCTTCTATTTTCAAAGAGGAGTCCTTTTAAGGCACTTTGGGCAAAGGTTATCATCTATATTAGTAAGGCACACTTTTATGAGGTGGGATATATCAGTTGCTGTCACTTACCACATGGTCTCTTCACTATGTCCCTAAATGGATGAAATGTATCTACCATTTCTTTCTAATTTCTTCCAAAAGATCTTTCACTCTGTCCTTAATACTAAGGCTTTAACTGAATATATTTGCCACTGTAACTTACAAAATTTACATGGTTTTCACTGTTGTTTACCACATCACATAGCTGGCAGCTAGTTCTCTTACTTTGAAGGCTCTTCTTAAACCTTATTTCTATCTTGCTATCAGTAGTGGGGTTTCTACATTTTTCACAACAATGACTGTTGCTCTTATGCCTGGGATTATGTCTCTTCTGACAGTTTATCTGGCTCCCTCCACCTTAACACCACTTATAACTGCTTATATTTTACTGTGGTTTCTGTTGTGCGTTTGTCTGGAATATGAGGTTCAGATTCACTCTTTTCAAGCACAGAGCATTATGGCTTTAGAAGCTCCATTGATCCACATAAATGATGGGCATTACACGACTTCAGAGATGAAAACTAGCTTGTGGTTGATTAGTTTTATTCTTCTCTTTTTTGACCCACACTGAAGTTTCATTTTTCTCTCTGCTCTCTGTTCTTGAAAACTAGGTTCTAAATGTTCATATGTAAGGCAGACTTTGTATTTGTTTCTTCAGTTTTTGTGTGTTTCCTGAACGCTTTCATTTTTATCACAGTACAGAACTATCTAAGAACTGAAAAACTCAATAATACATCATTAAACATTAGTGCCTTCTTTTATCATATCTTTTATAAAAATATATAATTAACAGATATTTTCCTAAAGCTCATTTGCCTGTGCTTCTGCAAGGCCCATTATTACTGGTGGTAAGATAACAGAGTGATGTTAAACTTCCTCAGTAAAGCTTCCCTAATCAGGCTGGAATCTGAAAGGTACATGGGGATACGGGGTGCTGAAAACACCTTGTCCCTCCTGCCCAAGAGTTGAAAGGACTTTTCTGCTTTATGCTTATTGCACAGGCTTTCTGTAAATATAAAGTACAGTTTAGATATGAACCTTCTTCTAAATGTGGGTGTAATTTGTTGAAGATGGACGTTGTGAAGAGGAGGGTCCTGGCATGTTGTTCTCTGCCTTGCCTCCATAGTAGTTCAAGCACATTTTTCATTTCCACCAATTCTGACTGCCTCTAGGGGTTCATTTCAGCAGCTTGCAGAGTGTTTTGGGCCACCTTTCTGCTTTCTGTTTTCTTTCATTCTAGTTCCTTCCATTACATTGTGATCTGTGTTAACAAGCCTTGAGTATCCAGATTGCTACTGACTGGTCCAGCATGGGGCTGCCCATCTGGGACTGAATTTGTCTCAGCAACCTCTTTTTCCCTCTGGTCATGCTGTTCCAACACTGATCTAAATTCCTTGAGATTTTTTTCCAATGCAGCCCATGCTTCTCTCCGAAAAAAGCTCTTCACATTCATTTTTACTAAATTCTGAAAAAGCTCAACACAGGCTAACCTAGCCTTATTTCGACAGACTTAAAGTATCTATTTCCTATTTTATAGTCTTCCTGACAGAACCTTATTCTGATTTGGAGTGCAGATGTGCAAAACCACCATGGAGTCTGTGGCTGAACAAAACAAAACTTTTTCCATGGCTTTCTTCTGCAAATGTTAATCTCATTTTCCAAAAGAAGCAAAAGCTTGTATTTTGTGCTAGCAATTTCTCTATTTAAATAGAAGAGCAAATCCTCACCAATGTCAGTGATGAGCTGTGATTCAAACTGACTCATAAAAGGGATAAATTTTATCCACAATGTCATTATGTTCACCATAACTGACAAAAAAGGTTCATTCTTAAACTTAGCGGTGAACAGTCTGTGGCTTTTCAGCTACAGGCAGCTCACAAGCATTTATAACCCCCACACCAGAACTCATTATACAACTTGCAACAGGATAGTACTGGCCAGGAGGTTGACAGATGACATTCTGAAGATGACACAACAAAGATGTTTTGGACCCAGCTTCATGACCCCATCTTCAGACTGTCAATGAAATCCCTGAAAAGCCACTGCAACTGTGGCCAGAGCTGCTCTGAAATATGTAGAACATGACTTGTAGCCCTCAGATATATCAAGAGTGTGATGTATACAGCTCTTTTTAAACACCAGGCAGTTCCCACATGCCCACTGGTTTATCCCAGAATTAATCTGTTGTTTAGCATCAAAACTGGCTCCTCACCTAATGTGCAGTCAGGAGAGATTTGGGGAGCAAAGGAGGGGAGCGCAAAGGAGAAACAGTGTGTGGCAGACAGAACATACCACCTTTTGCAACATGAGTAACAAACTAGCTAGTGAAGGCCAGACAGCTTGTTCCAGCTGCACCGCAGAGGAAGGAGCAATACAGAGGTATTGCAGTCCACCCCTGACCACAAAGGGTTGCATACCAAAAAATAATTGCTGCTCATGGACTAAGCATTGACCTATGGTGCCGCTAGCCTCATTACCCCTGATTACCATATTAAAAAAAAAAAGTCCTTTGCTGCATAACGATATGTAAATAAGAGGGGCATATCCCCAACAACCGTGCAARTGGCAATCTAGCCAAWGAAGTATGACTGCCGCACTTCCACATCCCACCTTCAGCAACCATGAAAGAGAGGACAGCTCACTAAAGTTTTTGGAAGGGAACAAAACTGAACCTCCGACCTGTTCACCGGAGATTGCTGACGAGCGAGCCTCCCTCTCTCTCCCCCAAACAGGGACGCCTCTTTTGTAAGACTTGTGCCTCCAACAACGTTGGACGTTACCCAGGGAAATATATTATTATTGAAAGTGCTTAATCGTTAGTTTGAGCTCAAAGAAAGAAAATTTGTAGCAGCAAGTGCATTTATCAATGGTAATTCCAAACCTGTTGTATCTGTTGCTTTAATAAATTCTTATTATTTTCTACCTTGCAAAACTGACTCAGGGAAAGTCCTTGAACAAGGGGCTCTGGCAGGCAAATGTGAATTACCAAGATAAGGAAGGGCCTTTCTTTTCTCCCTTCATGCAACACCTAGCATAGGAGAAATGGTAGAAAAATTTGTCTTTGGGTTTTCTGCTATGGAGGATGGACACTTTTGAATAAGTCAGTATTTGGTTATGGGAAGCAGCAGATAATTAAGTGTTCAGAGGATGCCATAGCTATTTTAGAACAACCATCGCTCACTGACTGATCCACAAACAGTAGTTCTGATATAGCTGTTGCCCAAAGTTTTCTCCTCTTTCTTGCATTATGGCTCCAGCTGGAGACTGAAATGGGATAGAGTGGGAGACAGAAAGAGAGACCCAAGGGATGCTGGGCTTTCTGTCAGGACTCAGTGACCTCTGAGGTGATCTCTGCTCAGCTGATCTCTGTTTAGTTCTCTCAGCCAATAAACTGTAAGGGATGTTTGGTCCGACCTCTGTCCCTTCCAAGATGTCTCTTCAGCAACATTAAGGGAAATATTCCAGTGGCCCCCTGTTCACAGAAGAAAGTCAGACATGAATTGTATGGTAAGAATAACGGTTTACTTTCCTGCTGCAGACTCCCTTGATCAGGTGGAAGTCTGCTCAACAGCTGCCTCACATGATTTGTTTTACATATTTTGCCTTCCGACCGCCAAATAAGCAACTCGTCTCCATTCACTCTTTCCCTATTGAATCTGATTTTGCTGATTCTACATCCTTATTTTGTAGTTTTTGGCACTAGTCAGAGATCACCTGAGCAGAGATCACCTCAGAGGTCACTGAGTCCTGACAGAACTGCACTGTTTCCACAGGTGGTAAACAGATAGGGAGACAGAATCAGGAAGAAGGAAGAAAGCCATGCACCTGTGAATATCTTCTTATTTGTAGTATTCATTTGTATTTAAGTGATAATGGAATGGAAAGAGTCAACACATCTTCCTACCCATAATGTGCTTCTCTCATCTGTGAGAACTGGATATACTCTGGGAAATAGTGGTATTATTTCTTTATTATCCATTTGGGCTGTTCAGAATTTCCAACCAGTGMACCTTACGGAGGAAGAGAAAGACCGCCAACAAGCTGCAATGAAACAGTGTGCTGGATAGCTTTAAATAGAATTTCTAAGGGGTAAGTAAACTTTGAGATGTCAGCTGCATTCAATAAAGTCTGCACATTGATTACATCTCAGTAATTGCGAGGTACAGTACAGAGTAAAGGTCAACAGATTAAATATGTAGTTTAATCAGCAAATTATGTAAATGAACACAAATGAAATATACCATCCAGCCGTTAAGATCAGTAAAGTATGCAACTCTATTAGTAAAGTGTTTGAGTGCTGGCCATCTTAAATATGCAACAAATTTACTAAACTTTTAGAAAATTTAGTTGCTAGAAGAAACAGTTAAAAGAGGGTGTTTTGGTTCTTTTCAGCCGAAAGCATGGGTTGACCACTATTTCTTCTACTGTAACTATCTAAAATATGGTGAAGAAAAATTAGAAAAATAGGGGAAAAAACTGATGGCAGCAGCAAGAAAACTGCGTGTGAAGCTTTTTTCTCCACTGCTGGAGGGTRAAGATCAATTAGTAAGTGGTGTGATAATACAACTACTTGAAACATGCCGATCAATGAGGTGGAATTTGCAGACACTCAACAACTATTGTACAAGGCTCAAACAGCAAATTCTCTCCCAACTCATCGTCTAGGTCAAAATCAGCAAAGCACTTAAGTACACGCATAACTTCAAGTGTAGGAGTAGTACCATGGAAGTCTTTTGCTCCCCTTCTGCTGATGTTATGGAACTTGGAGACCTGGGATCAGGGTTCAGTTGTGCTAATTACAGTTCATAGACATAAAGAGAATCAGCTTCTGAAAGGCTAACAATCTAGAGATAGACAAAGTGCGGGAAAAAAAGAATTATTATTCTCTTCTCCCTATCTTCCTTCTCTTTTTTTTCTTCATAATTACAATAATTAGGTTAGAAATTTTGGATTATATCCCAGATATCATTATACATATGAATGGGCTTCAAAAGTGTCACAGTGTTAACACCAATGAACAGTGTTAATACCAGTGAAGAACTGTTTATAGACCCAGAAATAATAACCAAACTTTGCAAAAAATAGTTAGAATCCTTGGCGAAATAAAATGGCATAACGCAGATTGTTTTTCTCTCTGTGTTTGCATTGTTCATAAAATTTAAAYCACTGTAATATGATTTTGCATGTTAGCAAGTAAATAATTGCATTTCTTTCATTTAATGCAAGCAAGTAAAACTATTTTAGAGGGAGATACAAGGTCCACTTGCATTACTGTTTTAGCTTGGGTCAGAAATTTGCTTTTGAATTAATATCACAATGGTTCCCACTTATTTTGCTTTTTTTCATACCAGAGGGAGTGTTGGAGCACACAGATGGATTTCTTTCAGATGAAATYCAGCTGGAAGATGTCCTCCAGGAATGCACCTAATGCCCTCCAGCTGCAAATGAGCACTCTATCTCAAGGACACGATTAAAGCTATTTTTTTACTAAAATAGAAGGGGACAAGAAACTCTATATGTGCATTGTGCAAACATTAGGCCCTTGGAACCAACTCTCTTGGTCTAGAGATCATCTTCTGTTGGTCCTCACTACTTGCTAACATACATGTGACTATAATGTACCAAGGTTTGACCCCATCATGATGTGATGCATACTTCTAGGACTGTGATAACTTATCTTAGTATGTAGAGATCTCTGAGCTTGATGCCAAGCAGCACCTCTATACAGATGGTTGGTGAAGAAAGGAAAAGATGAGGGATGTTTTTTAGGAATGTGTTCTGATAATTGTATATCTGCCAGAGAGTCTTCTGTGCAAAGGAAGCCAACACTGTTGTGCTAATTTAGCTTTAGAGTCCGTCAATACTTCTGCAGAGATGCAGAGTTGCTTCAGTGCTTTCAGAAGATTAGAAGTAGCTTCTAAAAGCAGCCTGAGGTGTGAAAGACATCCTTCCTCTACCCTCTCCCTTTCCACTTCCTCTTTCCTCTTCCCCTTTCCCTTCCTTCCTGTAAGGCAGGTGTCTAATACAATTCTAGGATTTTCAATTGATAAGGAAATAAATTTGATGTGGTTTAAACCTGTAGTACGTCCCTTCTAAAAAGGGTCACAAATGAAACGCTTTCAGAGTTTATTTATATTGTTGATATTTATAAGGGAAATGAGAAATTCTTGAGCTGGCAAATTATACAGCTTGGTCAATGAAATATTGTGCATGCTGTACAAATTAAAGTCTACCGAAATGTAGGCATGTACAATTAGATTTAATTGTTTAAATCAACATTTACATTTCTAAAGCTGGAGTTTCAGTGACTAACTTTTGCTGGCCAGGGATTTCTGTCCTGATGAATCAACAAAAAATGCAAAACAACTAAAAAGAAAAACTGCAGCTTTCTACTGCTGGACACATTTTACTTCTAAAAAACAAACAATTATTTATACTCTTTACATTGCCCTTATCCTGCAGTAATGAGATTAGATCATTCCCATTTTTTTTTCCTTTT
Organism: Apteryx rowi; assembly: GCF_003343035.1. Classification (NCBI taxonomy): domain Eukaryota; kingdom Metazoa; phylum Chordata; class Aves; order Apterygiformes; family Apterygidae; genus Apteryx; species Apteryx rowi. The sequence continues at coordinate 770,933 of NW_020448252.1, forward strand.
CTTTTTTCCATAGGAGCAAAAGTATTTCATACTGTTAAGCAACTTTTATCCAAATAATGCACCAAGTCCCAAAGTTTACACTCAGTTCTAATTTTTTGGTTATGTAACCTCTTGTCAATATGTTAAGATGACAAGATACATCCTCATAAATTGCTTGGAACAGTGCTTTGGACCAAAGGTGGAAGATGATGACAGATATGGTTTGTCTTCCTGAATATTTCTTTTTAAGTCTCGTCTCTACAAAGAGGTTCTGTCTCTTTTCATTTTACAGAAAAGCTAACTACCCATGCCTCTTTCCATTAGATCACACCTACTGATCTCGATGTGTCAAAAGTATTTGAACAGTGAAAGGAAGGCAAAAAAAAAACTTTACTGTATGTGGGCAGCAAGAAAGGTAGTTTATAAGATAGCGGTCACTTTGAACCCAATTTAGGCTAGCTGAGCAACTGAAATGATAAATAACARCCAAGTGCTGCTCGTGGGAATTCTGGACTTCAGGCACTGCAGAGCTGAACAAGTAATACAGTAACACTAGTTTAGGTAAGTACCTAAACTAAAGTCTTATAACTCACAGAGGCGCATCCATATACAATTTAATGACTTAAATGAGTAATCAATTTAATATTGGTTAATTATTATAATAATGCACAGAGATAAAACTGGATACCATTAAAGGATTATTTTTAAACTCCAAAAAAAACTAAAGCTGGCAAAAAGTATACATAGAAACATATATATATATAGATGGGATGGAAAAGGCTTTCTACAGAGSAAAGGAAATTCCTCAGATTTAGAACTGCTAGACATGATTTAAAGAAGTTTGAAAATATAAGTCTAGTGTTCTTGATCAGGTATTCAGTGAAGCACTAGACAAAGATTGTTTTCACATCTATTTCTTCCCTTATTTCCCCTTGACACTTTCCTTCCTATATATGAAATTTACATTGTTGACTCCTTCCAACTTATTTCTGTGCCTGCTTTTCCCCCCCAATTTCATCCAGTCTTCTGTCTTTTTTTTTTTTTTTCCCCCAGGTCTCTCCAAGGCAAAACAAAACCTGCTGAGATGCCATTCTCAAAAACATCATATAGAACAAGTTGTCAGCATTTACCTTCAGGTTCAAATAGAGATTGCTATTGTCCATCTGTTCCAGCCTACTGAGTGTTCAGGAAATAGGTATGCCTTATAGAGCCATATGTCCTCCTGAGCATCCCAATAAACAAGACAACATTTAGATGGAATAACCTTTGACTTTTTGTTTCTTTAACCTCTTGGTGTGTGTGCTTTTGGAAGCACAGCGAGGCATCAGTTAAACATACAGACTACAAATATATCAGCTTTTGCATAACCCAAGTGAGTATCTTTACTGCTTCACTCAGATGTAGATTCACATCTCTGTGAGTGTTTTTCCTTTGAGCAGCATGGARCATCCTTTGCACATATAAACCAAACTGGCTTAGTAGCTATGTTCCCCATGGAAGCAAAGTCCATGTGTGCATTTGTCTGGCATGCGTATGTCTCTTCTCTGCTCTCGTAACTTTTGAATCTATTGATTTTAGCCAGATTTGACAGAATAGTAGAGGTCTCAAAGATAATTAGTGCCAGTTCCAGTATCCTGCACATTTCTCAGTTAGCAGCTGGTATCCCCTTACTCTCTATTCAACTTTTTCCATCCAAACCCATGCTAACTGCTTTAGTATTCAGAGAAGTTTATAATCAGCCATGGTTTGAACAGGAGTTCCTGTTGGTTAATTCTACTGAAAGCCCCCACTACCACCTCCAAAATACTCTGTGGGAGAAGACTGCAAGGAAAAAAAAAAGTAGTGAAATGCATTGCTTTGGTCTAGTGTTTGAGGTGATCAACTTATGAATATTCTGTGTGTTCTGCACATTGTCAATCAATCATCTGTCTACGCTGTATGTGGCAACCCACCTTTGGCTACACAGATTGTGTTTTCTAGAGAGCTGAAAGGGAGAAAAAAAGGGGAGCAGAATGCTTTTATTCTGTACTTTTATGGACTATACTTGATACACTCATTCAAGTATCTATAAGATTGTTATTCTAAGTAACGCAATATTTTTATTAAAGAGACAGCTTCAAAGTCCATCAAATGGATATAGTTTGTTTCACAGAATGGTTGAGGTTGGAAGGAACCTTTGGAGATCATCTAGTCCAAACCCCCTGCTCAAGCAGGGTCACCTACAGCACATTGTACAGGATCGCATCCAGGCGGTTTTGAATATCTCCAGAGAAGGAGACTCCACAACCTCTCTGGGCAACCTGTTCCGGTGCTCTGTCACCCTCACAGTGAAAAAATATTTCCTCATGTTCAGATGGAACTGTCTGTGTTTCAGTTTGTGCCCGTTGCCTCGCATCCTGTCGCTCGGCACCACTGAAAAGACTCTGGCTCAATCCTCTTGACACCCTCCCTTCAGATACTTGTACACATTGATAAGATCCCCTCTCAGTCTTATCTTTTCCAGGCTACACAATCCCTGCACTCTCAGCCTTTCCTCATAAGAGAGATGCTCCAGTCCCCTAATCATCTTTGTAGCCCTCCGCTGGACTTGTTCCAGTAGTGCCACATCCCTCTTGTACTGGGGAGCCCAGAACTGGACGCAGTACTCCAGATGTGGCCTCACCAGGGGGATGGATCACCAGGGGGATGGATCACCAGGGAGAGGATCACCTCCCTCCACCTCCTGGCAACACTCTTCCTGATGCAC